>NC_079434.1:3390161-3412661 GCF_026213295.1 Gadus chalcogrammus | reverse complement strand
CCACAAATCCAACATCATCAACATTCAAACTATCCTATGTACATATTGACAATATTCTAAAATAACAGGAAACCACTTCATTGTTTATTCCTTACATACATATATACTTACTGCACAGAATTAAACCACTTTGAGAGAAAGTCCTAGGGTGTCTGATAGCATGTGACCAGCCTGGGCTTGTCCCGTGTGCTGTCAGGCTGCTATGGTCTCACTATAAATCATGTTGACGAGGGGCCTCCTATATTCTAGTACCAACACTCCAATGGTCATATTTTACAGGTTTAACAGGTAATCATTGTCTTGTATATATTGCCTCTCCTCCTCCTTCGCCTCTTTCTCCTCCTCCTCCTCCTTCTCCTCCTCCTCCTCCTCCTCCTCCTCCTCCTCCTCCTCCTCCTCCCCCTCCTCCTCCCCCTCCTCCTCCTCCTCCTCCTTCTCCTCCACCTTCTCCTCCTTCCCCTCCTCCTCCTCCTCCACCTCCTCTTTCTCCTCTTTCTCCTTCTCCTCCTCCTTCTCCTCCTTCTCCTCCTTTTCCTTCTTCGGGTCCCAGGTTGAGAGGGCTAGATCACATGACGGCAGAGTGGGGTGGGTGTGGATGGTGGGTGTGGTGGGGTTGGCGGGGTGGGCTGGCCGGGTGTTTGACCAAGGGTGACAGCAGGTCAAGAATCTAGCGTTAAAGCAGAATGCAGGGAATTCTGCCTGCAGACCTGAGCCAAGGAAAAGCAGCGGCCGGCCGTCTGGACTCTAACAGAGTAGAACTAGTAGTATCGTACACGTTGTAGTTTAGTTTAGTTCAGTTTAGTGTAGTGTAGTGTAGTTTAGTGTTGTATAGTTTAGTGTAATGTAGTTTAGTATAGTAAAGTTAGTATAATTCAGTATATAGTATAGTATAGTTTAGTATAGTATAGTATAGTATAGTATAGTATAGTATAGTATAGTATAGTGTAGTGTAGTGTAGTAACGTATAGTATATTATAGTTTAGTAAAGGGTAGTAAAGAATAGTATAGTGTAGTATTGTTTAGTATAGTATAGTATAGGACAACAAAAAGAGAGCAGTGATCACCCCCCCCCCCCCCCCCCCCCCCCGATAGCATAACATTCTTTGTGCTTCCACATTTATAAATAAATCCCCACGCTGTATGGACACATTACTAAATCATAAGGCACTTTGACAGGAGGCAGACATTCCAAGGTAAAGGTTCTCTGGTGAGAGCAACACTGGTGGTAATTCATCACCTGGGGGAGAGGACATCTCCCTGATGTTTTCCCCTCGTAGAAAAAGAGGTTAGCCTGAAGATGTTTAGGAGTGTGCTCGATGAATGAATGAATCATTAAGGACTGTGTCTGGGATTGACATATTCTTTGCCTTCTCTAAATGGAAACAAATGTCAAATACCCCCAACACTGAAAAGTGATTTAGATCCTCTCTTCCTTCATAAAATGAGGTGCTCTGTGCTCTGACACTGTTGTACTCCCTTTTTGGCGCCAAACCAACCAGAATTTCGGAGTCTTGTGTATTTTTTGGTTCTTCCTTCTTTCTCGCAGTGATGTTTCGTTTTGATTTCCTGTCTTATGCTTCTTTCAACCTACCTCGTCCCTCTCAACCCCACTGCCTCAGCCAAAACTGGCCGGTTGTAATATGCATTTATTCTGCTACTGCTGAGAAACCTCCCAAAGCTAGGGAGCAGACCACATGTTGGAAGACAGAGCTGCACATGTGAAGGAGAACAGAGGTCTGCTTCAACCCTCCGAGGGCTAGCCTGGACAGGGCATAAGATGTGTGTCCTTTTGATGTCGGCAAGAACATCGATTTTTTTCATTGAATCAAATGTTTTCTGTCTATGCTGTATCCACCTTTTTTATGTTTGGTGAACTCTTGCTAACCTTTTCTTTTCTTTTGCTTTTTTACCTTTGTCAAGCTACAAGATGATCATCTATCAGATGAACTGTGGTGTTCACCTGCAACTAACCAAGAGTCACAGATGACTCTGGGAGATTAACAGAGTTGACAAGCTTCAAAGCCTCACTGCAGCACGGACCAGCTGTTCACAGTGACATAAGGAATTGGGTTAGGGTTTGAACTTATTCTTTAAAGCTGCTACCAGCTATTTTGCTTCCACCACTTTGTTTTGATTCATTTGTGAGTCTCCATGAGAATCAATCAAACACAAGTTAGAACATTGTGAGGCAAGCAGCAATTGCTAATTGCAGCTTTAACAATCAGTTAAGTTAAGATCCCGCTTCTGCTCATTTGAAAAATTATACTTTTCAATACATAAATCCATTCAGTTTTAGTATGTTAATCCAGCAAGTAAATATTTTAATTTGTATAATTATTATCTAAATTAATCCTGAATAAATTGTTAACAGATACATTTGTGAATCCACCTGGTTCAAAACTATGTGATTCCATTTAAAACAGAAACAGCACAGCTCTTAAATTCTCATGGTAGTGACAGTGCAGCGCAGGGCAAAACAAAGCTGAGACGAAGTGAAAACGACGGGCTTGTTTGAAGAAGTCTTCACATACGGAGGCAATTCTTAGCTAAGTGGTTACAGACAAGCTTATATTTTGCCTGTGTGTGTGTGTGTGTTTGTGTGTGTGTGTGTGTGTGTGTGTGTGTGTGTGTGTGTGTGTGTGTGTGTGTGTGTGTGTGTGTGTGTGTGTGTGCGTGCGTGCGTGCGTGCGTGCGTGCGTGCGTGCGTGCGTGCGTGCGTGCGTGCGTGCGTGCGTGCGTGCGTGCGTGCGTGCGTGCGTGTGTGTGTGTGTGTGTGTGTGTGTGTGTGTCTGTGTGTGTGGGAGTGTCCTTTCAGTGTCCATGCCGATCAATCCTTCTTAAAATGTATGTGTTTTTTATAGAAAAACCTACACTTCTGACATTAGTAACTCACTCATTGAGAAATGGAATTGATTCTGTATAATCCCAAATTACAGAGGAGCAAGTGTCCAATATTATTTCACAATTCCTCCCAGACGAGCTAAGACATTTCATTTATTGAATTACATTTCATAGAAAACCTTTTTGTTGCTACTTTGACCGTTAAAGATTGGTGCTGTTGGTGGTAGTAAATATGCTTTGGCAGATGGATGAATGCTCAACGAAGACACAACGGAGGTCGTCTTTATTTATATAAAGATTGTATGTCCTACAGGTAAAAAACACCATGAAGAAAACAGTTGATTCAGTCAAAGCAAAATGTATCCCAACAGCAGGAAGACCATCACCTCTTGCAGGTGCAATCCCAGCTCCTCTGCAGCCCAAGCAATCAAGGGCCAGGATAGAGGATGGCTTGAAGACACATATTGATGTGACTTCCCAGAGCCTCTCGGAGCGCAGGCAGAGCAGGTCAGAGCGCTGCAGGAACAACCCAATCCTGGGGATGAATGTAATGAGGGGGGGGGGGGGGGGTATTTTGTAAAACATAAATATGTTTTGCAAAATAAATTATTATTGGTAAGGCATTGTTGACTATAAAAAGCACATACAAATACAAAACTCAAAATGTAAAAAAATATATAGATTAACCTTGGATTCACCACCAACAATTTGTTCATTGGTGTTCTGGTTCAAATTGGTGTCAGGTGACTAATGTGATCCAATTGCAAACAATTGTTCCCGGCGATTACTGTTCTGTGGTGGTTGATTGGTTGGAAGAGAGAATATTTGCTGTTAAGGACCATTAAACATAGATAAATAGAGATGGACTCATTTGAGGGCCATCCTGGAACTGTTACAAAACTTGTTCTGGCAAGCATCTACTTTAATCACAGTGAAATTATTAAAGGACTTTATGAAGCGTATTCAGTTGGAAGATCATACCCTCTGGGTTCCTATTTTCAGCATGAATAAAACCTAGCTGTAGGAGTGGCTGCAGCAGCAAAATACTTTAATAATTACGCTGGAAATGTATAGCCAGAGGGGCAGAAGGAAGATAACACACGGGCAGGGGGGTGGCAGAGGAGGGGAGAGGAGAGGAAGAGGAGAGGACAGGAAAAGAGGGGAGAGGAGAGGAAGGGAGAGGAGGGGAGAGGAGAGGAGAGGAGAGGAGAGGAGAGGAGAGGAGAGGAGAGGAGAGGAGAGGAGAGGAGAGGAGAGGAGAGGAGAGGAGAGGAAGGGAGAGGAGAGGAGAGGGGAGGGGAGAGGAAGGGAGAGGAGAGGAGAGGAGGGGAAGGGAGAGGAGAGGGGAGGGGAGAGGAGAGGAGAGGAGAGGAGAGGAGAGGAGAGGAGAGGAGAGGAGAGGAGAGGAGAGGAGAGGAGGGGAGAGGAGAGGAGAGGAGAGGAGAGGAGAGGAGAGGAGAGGAGAGGAGAGGAGAGGAGAGGAGAGGAGGGTGGCAGAGGGGGGGTAGGAGTGGGAGGGAGGGAAGGGTAGAGGGGAGGGTGTAAGGGTGGGCAGAGGTGTGGGGTGAGGGGAGGGGAGGAGAGAGGAGGGGCTGGTGGGCAGAGGGGAGGGGAGGAAGGAGTGGGGGGGAGGGGAGGGGAGGGGAGGGGAGGGGAGGGGAGGGGAGGGGAGGGGAGGAAGGAGTGGGGAGGAGGGGAGGGTGTGGTGGGGGGAGGGGAGGGGAGGGGAGGATAGGGGAGAATAGGGAAGGAGGTGAGATTTGGCAGAAGGAAGGAATGGAAGGAGGGAAGGGGGAAACTGGGTGGGCAGACCCCCAACATGCCGCTGAGCTGATGCCAATTGTCCAAAGAGTCAAATTAGTTTTGCCAGAAAACTCACCAAACAACATCAACCATGTTCACCTTCACTACCTACAGAATGATATTTCTGTTTTTTTTTTATATGAATTTCGTTTTTCTGAATTTGAGTCATTCTTACTCAACCATGCATTAATAGGTTCTGTAATAAACCCAAGTGCATAATAGTAGGCTCGTTTATTTAGTTGGAAAAACCAGATGGTGGCAGATCCCGCCTACTGTCACCAAGCCTCCTCATGCCTGTCTCATACATAGGCTTCCATTTAGACAGCAACGGTATTTCAGGGCCGCCCCTATAGGCACACAGATACATGCCGGCACAGGTGAGGACCGGGGCTACTCAGTTACTGAGGAACCCAATGGAGGGAGGGAGGGAGGGAGGGAGGGAGGGAGGGAGGGAGGGAGAGAGGGAGGGGTGGGGAAGGGGGGGGGGGGGGGGGGGGGAGCCTGTAAAGAAGCACTGTTGAGTGAGTGTTTGAATTCAGGGCCTGCGGAACAAGCCGTAAAAAGGGGGAGAAATATTTTGTGTGAGGGTCCTCTCACATACAGCAGATAGAAGCAGTACTGACAGGGAATTGGTGGGTTAAGCTTTGTGATGCTTGGAAAACACTACTTAAAGATCATCGTCGAACATGTATACTCCTGCTGAGAAAAATATTTGCGTTACATTGAATGCATTCATTTTTTTGTGTGTTTTATACAACAACAAACGATGATTCAATTCTAAGAGTGGATTATGGATTGTATTGCTTAGATGTCAAAGAAGATTAAAAAGTCTGGATCGTAAATTAAAAGCCAGTGATTAATCGATCCTCAAGAGGGCCATCAGACAGGATGGTACTCTGCAAATGTCGTTCTCCACTTCACTACAGATATTACACACACACACACGCGCACACACACACACACACACACACACACACACACACACACACACACACACACACACACACACACACACACACACACACACACACACACACACACACACACACACACACACACACACACACACACACACATCCACACACAGTACAAGCGCAGCATGTTCTCACACATAGGGAGGCATAGTGACAAGGAGCAAATGCAGGGCTTGTTAATAGCTACCCACTGTCACTCAACAGCAGGCCCTGTATGTTATATGAGGGTTTGGCTGTGCCCTGCTAGTGTCCCACCTCTCTTTTTATACCCATGTTCATGTTTTATACCCATGCTCTCCTACGAAATGAAGGTGAGTGACAACGACACTTTACAACTGCCGAGGGTGAACTAACTTCGAACAAACCCTGGATAAAGTGACACTTGCATACCTTAAGGTCTTGCATTTCTCTCCCAACTCCACATTTCCATCCTAAGGGCTGTCTCTAGCACTGCCCTTTTAATGCACTCATTGCACACCAGCTGGGGTGGTGGATGATATTTTTAAAATTGTAGTGCTATCAGTGAGGAAGGAGAAGTAGTGTTGCATTCAAACAGTTCGCAAGGGATTGTGACATTGACTTATTGTGATGTGCTCCACTGATTTCCAAATACGGCCCAAAAATCTGGTAAAATTGCCTTGTAAGGAATCCCCTTTCCTTCTCCTTTTAACCTTTACGAGCACTTTAAAGATTAGAGGTTTTTTTTCACTGTGTTTAAGGCTCATCTTCTCCCATAGATGTTTGCAAATGACCCAAAAGTGACCAGTTCTAACACTAACGCTATGCATGCAGAATTATGGCTATGGGACAAGTTACAAGACTCAAAAGACAGCACAAGCCACGTTGTTTCTTGACGGTAGCGCTGCTATTTATAACGGATCAATTGGCTGCTCTGAGTGGAGTCCAATGACACCCCACAAGACCCCCTTTAGACATTAGCAAGGAACCAGGAAGTGGGCGGGGCTGGGGAGCTCAGCCAACGATCATCATGAACCCTTGACAAACCTATCAGGATAACTTTTTGGCGGTGTTGCACAATTCTATTGAAAATTATGCTTTTTTGGGATGTCAAGTCCCCTTTTGGTTAGTTGACATAATAATCACATCTCACTTGGGCCATAACCAATCTATCTGGGCCACAACAGAGCTAAAATACTAACAAGGGACACTGCTATTTGTGAATAAATGTCACAAATAGGGACAGAGAGGTCAGAAGAGATAGATGTTAAAAGCAATTTTATGAAGGGTGCGTTTTCAGCAATGTTTAAAAGACTGGACAGGGTCCCACATTTAGGTAGGGGGTCAGTAGATTGGAGGCTGCTTTGTGTCCGACTTTGTTTATTCATATGAACTAAGATAGCAACCTAACCCTATATGTCATCTCAGGTAGAGGCAGCATTGCGCCATAGATAGACCGCATTCATACTACATGGTGATTACTGGAAAAATGTAATTTGTCACGAGTCTCTTTGAAACAAATATGTCACATCAGTGTCTCAGAGTCAATAGTTTTAGCTTTGCTGAAATTACTTACTTTTTATATTTCTTAGGCAGCTAACACAGTGAGTCCGACAAAGCCCTCAGTCAAAACGTAACAGACAATTAACCGGTATTGGAATCTGCTGCATATTTGAGTAGACCTGCCCAAGAATAATATACTGGTGAAGAAGGGGACTTTTCACTCTTCTGTCAGAAAGCAGCCTGGAGGGGAGAAGGGGCCCTTTATATTTTCCTCTGCACCGTGTGTGTAAACACTGACAGACAGTGGGGACTGGCCGACTCGAGTTTGCTTGTGAAAACTGTTCACCTTGCAGTACCACATTCACTGACCGACCGTATAGAGCAGATTAGGAACTCTGAGGATTTCTAGGATTCTCCGTTCTCGGATTCTTGGTTGTTTTTTCTTTATTTCTGAGATAGCTAGAATGACTAGCTATGACTTTCACATGGGCTAGAGCCTTCATAAAAAAATGTGTGAAATATCATTTACATCCAGTAAAGAACATAACAGACAGTTTCTAGTTAAGTTACTTCAGTTCAATTTGTTTTAATTATTTAAATTAAACAAATTAATCGTAAAAAAGGTTGCTTAAAAAAATCATTGTTATGGCTATATGACCACAAAGCCATGATTACATATATACTGTATATTTATTTGTCCTGTACAGCCTCGCTTGCTTGTAACATACACATATATATATTGACGATGTATAAACATGATTGAAAAGGTTACCACTTTTATAGGTCGATGTGGCAAAACAACAGGGCAGCCTAAAACCAGGGATGAATAGAATAAATAAACCCACTCATTGAACTTCCTTCATTACTCCATTCCATTCCAATGAAGGTGGTAGTATAGTTACAAAAGAAAGGCGAGTTTAATCTACTACGCGTTAGATATATATTGGCCATTAGAGCATTGAAAATAAATGAAATAAATCATTCTGACTTTTGAATGTTATGTGTTCCTTTGCCATGATTGCTCTTCCCATTTCTATGTTTCGGTATGACCTGTCAGCCATATTTCCCACTCCTGTTTCCATTCTGAAGTCAGCTGTTTTGGAAGCCAGCTGTGAGTAGTATTCTACTGCATGGATGTTCACCTCTTTCCTGGGGACCACCCTGATAACGTGACCTCACATTCTGTTTCACTACATGGCCCAGTCTGGACCTATAGCCATTCACAATTTCAGTTGGCGGCAGCACTTGCCTTGACAGACAAACTCATTCAGCCAATCAGTGTAAAGAAACTTGTGACGCCATCACGGTGCGCGGTTCAGAAAGGCAAACCGTGTTTCCACAGAGAAACTCTGCAAGTGCATACTCTTGTTCTTGTTTAATGGTTGTTATTGAGTCTATTACACAACAACGACCCTGTCCCTGTTTGGCCCGATTACATTGTAATTTCAAGTGGGCTGCTAGAGGTCCAGACTGATAAATGTAGCAACACAGAATGTGAGGTCATGGTCATCAGGAAGGTCTCCAGGCTTGTTCACCTACAGTTCTCTACAAATAATATTTCTGAAAATGTTGAGATTATTTTCATGTTATTATTTTCAAATCTACCAGGTGTGTCTTTGTTTAGTTTCTCCATAATACACCATCAATCGTTTCAGTAACTCAGATGTCCACAAGCCTCAAACTATTGGCTTCTTAGCCTTACCATTTGACTGACCAACTGTAAGTATTTACTGGTGCCGATTCTAAATCCAGAGTGTGCAATATGGCCCAAAATTGCTATTATTCCAGTTGTGCTTTGGTTTGGTAAAGTGATTTTTGGGGGCTGCAGAGAACTTTGTTATATTAGGCCAAAGTCAATCTCAATCTTATGAAACAGCAAAACAACCAAATTTCAAGGTCCCTCTAAAAACGAAACGTTTCTAGATGAACAACCTATAATAACATCCAGGATTGAAATAGTATAAAGTAGTAAAGTAACGTATCGAAACTAGAAAGATGTATTGTTCTTCTCCAGACCCTTCTGAAGGTCGACTCAAATCACCGGAAGAATGGGCGGGGCTACCCAGTCTCCCAGTCGATATGAAATCAAGCACACCTTTGATTCTGACATTGGGGAAATATCCTTATTTCTA
This sequence comes from Gadus chalcogrammus, assembly GCF_026213295.1. Lineage (NCBI taxonomy): Eukaryota > Metazoa > Chordata > Actinopteri > Gadiformes > Gadidae > Gadus > Gadus chalcogrammus. Next base: position 3,403,450 of record NC_079434.1, on the reverse strand, counting down.
CATGGAAAATGATTTGGTTGCCACCAAACTGATCAATTTACAAAATGGCAAATAACATGCAATTACATATCTTCCATGTCCCAAGTTTCCTGTCAGCTGACGTGTGTGACTGATGGTCTATCCTGTTGAAATAATTTATCTTTATTGATTGCAACATTTCACCTGCACAACAAACACGTTGTAAATTTACAACAAAACACACTTTAAAAAATGTTGTAGTCTTTTTTTCCTAATTTTTCCTTATTGTCTTACAGTAGGCCTATATGAAGTACTGTCTTTATTATTGTTATTGTTTTGTATGTAATTCATTTTTTTCTCAAAATAAACGATTAAAAAAGAAACACAGAACTACAATTTAGCGAGGATGTGCCATATTGTTATTGTTACTTGTCTATTATTGTTATTTTTTTTATTTTTTTTGACATTCTTTGTTGATTGGCCTACCGGGGAAAATAAGACACTTGTTGTATTCCAGGTGAAGGAGGCTTACAGTGCTTCAGCTCTACCAACACTTGGCAGATCAGATCACAATCTGCTCTTCATTCAGCCTCGCTGCAAACCCTGTTTACTGAGACAGTCTGCAACAGGCCGCAGATTCAGGAGGTGGTCACCAGAGGCCAGCCATTCTCAAAGGCACTGTTTGGAGTGCATGGATTGGAACGTACTGCTGGAGTCACAAGGGAACATCATGGACATTGACGGAATGGTTGACTGCACCACTCACTACTAAGTTAACCTATAGGGACACTGCTATACCAACTAGGATTTTACAATTGTATGCCGCCCAAATACAAGCCATTGATAAATTGACAAGTGACATGAAGGCCCTTCTAACCCCTCAACCAAAAAAATGAGGCCTTCAGGGATGGAGACAGGGAGGTGTTCAAGTGCCTGCAAAATTAACTGAAGAGGACATTAAAGAAAGGGAAGGTAGAGACTTTGCTGCAGCACAACACCACAGAGGTGTGAGGGGAAGGAGGACCGTCACAGGCTACGAAACAAAGAATCGCCGGGCCAATGTGGGTTATTTGGGCAAGGCTAATGAGTTAACCGTTTAATAACAGGTTTGACACATTGGGCAATGTCTGCACAGCGCCAGCCTGGACCGGCTCGTCCGTTTCTCCCGGAATACTGCAGCTTCCCTGAATCCACTCATTTGCACACCCATCACTGCTCCAACACCAACATCACCTGGGCCCCTAGCTGAGTGTTGATGGCTGATGCGTCACCAAGCAAGACACCTCATCCTAACTGCTCTCGACGAGCTGCCTGTTGCCTTGCATGGTTGACTCCGCCGTCGGTGTGTGAATTTGTGCATGACGACGGGTGAAGGTTGGCCAATATTGTAGAGCACTTTGAGTGGCCACTGGTTAGAAAAGTGCTATAAAATGTTTACCATTATATTATCATTATAATTGCTTAGTTAAATGTGACCCAATATGAAAAGATATAACGCGAGGTATACAAATCCTTTGTACAATACATGGCTAGTACGTCCATATTTCTGACACCTAGCCCTAACCCTTTTCATTCATAAAAAGGATAGAATAGAACTCACCACATCTGAAGTCCATGAAGTGCAAAGCAGCTTTCTGGATAAGGGACAAGAATATATTTTGGAGTAACTGAAGCTCAGGGAATGTTTGAGGTAAGTAATCCTTCAAAGGGCTTTTACTGCGAGAAGCACAATGCATGAAGAAACGTAACAGATGTCAAGTTGTACCAAAACAAATTTACAGAACAAATCGATGACTCATACCTACAGAGCTTTATTTAGTTATTTACCTAAAATCATTTTATTAATCGAATATATTAACATATGGCCCAAAACTGTATGGCCCCAAACAATTGTTAACATGTTTTCATGGGTTTTTCATTTTTTTACATACATATACAGGCAGAAAGAGATGTCACTCTATTTTTTTAAGCAAATCTACCTGAAGGTAAATCTTATAGTTACGATTTGGTGTGAGATGGATCCAAAAAGAGCCGAAGAGAGGAAGATATCAAATAAACTTCCCTAAAACCCTGTGCAGATGTGATGAAAAAGGAAACACACAGGAAACCAATCAGGAAAGAGATGCCCAGATTGGTCATTATACGTCAGGAATGGTCAAATCGAAATTGACACATTCAACTGGAAAGATATTCTCAAAGAGCATTTCACTCCTAAAGCCCTGAAGTGGCGAACCCTTTGTTTGCCATATTTATTCCTGAGGCAGAGATAGTCCGACACACATTTCTTGGGAAGCACGCACAGAGAGAGTTTAACTTGGTGTTGATTAATTTATTAAGCAATAACTCTGGTTGACTTTCCAGGAAATAACTAAACATAAAAACTCCAAACGATGTAACTGTTTGCGGTCAAAACAGGGTTCTTCGTATTGTACAAAAAGGGCTTTTCAATGTAGCCCTGAAATAATCTGTTGAATAATGCGTCCAATAATACAAAATAATGCGTCCAATGATACGAAAGAATGCGGTCAGAAAACTGTTGGCTCTCTGCCTTCCAAACCTGAACAACAGTAATTAGCCTGGCCTATATGAAGGGCCTCCAATAGGCTCCAGGTAGAGCGTGACACACCTATTTCCCCAGGTGACAAAACGGGCTAATCACCACATCATCACAAAATGCATAAATATACATATGAATGAAAATTTGATTAATATTTCATGCACTTTATAATTCATAACTCATACTTTTAGCCTTAGACTCAAAATATATTTACTTAAAAAAAATCAACACAAAAGACCTCTAAATGGCTCCAACAAGCCGTTTAAAAAGCACCTCATTAACTTTCATGCTTATTTTCACAATTGCATCAAGTGGGGACGAACACACCATTGCCAGTGTGTGAAAATCATTTTATGTTGGGCAGCTGTTAGGCAGCATCATTTTATAGACAGTGCAGAAACTGCACTTGCATTGACATTGTGGCTGTAATTGTGTAGGGGCCATCACAATGGGTGGGGGGGGGGGGGGGGGGGGGCGGCAAACCCGAGTACAAAGTAAACACCCAACATGCGTAATTCTCCCATTAGGTTCATTCCGAGAGAGAGCCTGAACACTAAAACACTCTTTGGACTCTCTTGGGGTCTTGCCCCTTCCTTCCTCTGACTGGACACGCTGAGGGAGGGCATGGGGGCTCAGTGCTGATGGGTGGACCCTAAGGAGGATTTCCAGCCCCGTGATTTGCTAATCGGGGGCTCCTTGTCATTCCCTCTAATCTTGGGTCTCGGTGGTGAAGTTTGGCCCAGCCCCTCTAGCCGGAGAAGGCTCACAGTGTTCCCATTGCGCTCCGTGCGTCTCGACCAAAGCCCGACTCCTTCACTCTGAAGGCACTGGAGAGGAGCTGAGGCCTGGAGCGGCTGAGAGAAGAGGCTTATCACATCCTTCTCCCTTATGGCTCTGTAGAACACTTTCCATCACACGTTGGGGATTGTGGAGGGACGTCGTTTAATCATCACCTGAAGTCGCCCGAAGTTTTGTTCACTTTTGTGGGCGACCATGGAGACGCCAAGGTGTTCCACCAGGTGGAAAACGAAAAAGGGTCTTCTGGACTCCACTGTGACCGCGTTCATCACTTTTACCCTGGTTCTACAGGCGAGCCGTGTCACAGCAGGTAAGGACATAGGAGGGTTTAATTTTGTTTTCAAGTGCATTGGACTGAACAAAACGAAGCATCTTTGCCAGCCGGAAAGATTTTTTGATGAGGATGAGGATGGAAATACTTTGAATGAAACGCATCCGGCATTAGTTGGAGAACGTAGTTAGTCTTGTTCCGGAACCGAATCCCAAAAGACCCGTTAGGTCCGTGACCAGGCCCTCCTCCCCCGAGGCCACAAGATATAACTTTGTACCATGGTCCACATTTTTGTACCATGTTCAAATTGACACCAACATTATCCGTTGGAGGAAAAGGGGAAAGAAACCTTTAAATGTAGATTGCAAAAACTCTTGTTTAGTCCCGTGCACATATTCCGCTGTAACACCTTTATCTTAACATCAATGCGCTTTTACGCATGGATGCAGAGCAGCCTCCCTGGCAGTCCAAACGCTGCCTATTGAATTGAAATCATACGTTGCATGACACAACCTGAGACAGCCTATATGTCACCCGTCCATGCTCGGTGTTTGTAAGTATAGTTAGGGGGGGGGAAGTTGTGGTACTGGACGGCAGCCTCACAGTTTACTGAATAGTTATGCAGCCGGAGGAGATACTGCTCTACCCTGAGGACAAAGGAGAGCAGAGGTTTGATCAGGGGCTTCCGAGGGCCCCGCTCGTTTCTTAGGTTAATTAATTGAAATCCATTTATGCTTGGATTGTTTCTTAATAATATGCGGTTGACTTTATGTTAGTTTTTTTCGTGCTGATTGATGGCTGCTCGTCCCAAAGCATATGAGAAAAGTGACACTGTTGTACCAGTTGGAGTTTGCTTATCTTCATGGGCCTCCTATACATGTGATCAGCTGGTTCCTGATCATTATGATAACAATGACAGGTGTTATAGTGTAATGCGACCACACATGCCTTTGATGCATACAATTCGGTTGCATGTATCAATTTCTTTTTTTTCAGCGCAGGAGCAATACTCGAAAGACTGTTGTGTCCGAACACATAGGGTCCATAGATACACAGAGAGGGACTGGGCGGTCAAATGCATCATAGCTCTGCCAAAACCAGCACCCTTTCTCCACACTGCCCTAGTCCACACCTAAGCCCTAAACTTTTTGCCCGTGCAATCCCCCCCCCCACAGACCCACCCTACCCCATCCGTGAACAAATATTACCTGCAACTTTACCCAGACTGCTGTAAGTGAGTTTGGTGGGCTGTAGGTCTCCCAGTAACAAGGCCACGCTGTTCCGAGCGCAGCTTCACCGTGCGGTGGGAAGGCTTCCTGTCTAAGTGCTGTGTGGCGGTTTGATGAGGGACCGTGGTTGCACTTCCCTATTATTTTAGGAGTCTTCAAAGAGCGTTGCTTTAGTGTACGGCTGCAGCCAGAGCACCGAGTCACAGGGTTCACGGGGACACAGGTACACGTCAATGCCACCTCACAGTCATGTCTTTGTTTGGTGCAAATCACCACTTCATCACAGATGAATAACTCAGTTATACAACGAGGATGATTGTTTATCCTTTATACATATAACAGTCCATAGCATAAACTCTTTGCACATTATTATTATTATTTTCTCCCCCGATCCTCTACTCTATTATTCCATACTACACCAGTATGAGAGTAACCCCCCCATGCAAATAATGGGGTCTCTGTCAGGTGTTTCCCCTGCCTTGTTCCTGGAGCACAAAGCGTTTTGTGCGAGGGTGCCCTCCCCACATCCAGCAGTGTACAGACATGTCTGCTCAGCCCCCGGGGGCACCAGCTCAGATGTGCATTCCAGCAGACAAAGTTAGCATTTTCCTGCCAGAGTCCCTCTACCCCCCTGCGCTCCAGAATATAGCAAACAGAGAGAGAGAGCGCCGAGCGGTGCCCCAGCCGCGGGACTGTTGTCCAGGTGGGTCCAAGCGCTCACAGATGTCTGGGATCTGTTATCTTTTATTGTGGAGTCTTGAGACATAATGAAATTCTCATTCTGTCAGTGAGGTTCTTACGTTTTCGGGGGAAACAGGATTTCTTTGTTATCGAATTCTAAAAGCTGAGCCAGATCACAGTCTATCCACTGTTTCAAAGGTAGATTGTTGTATTTTCCTTTTCTTTCTTTGTTCATTTTACAGTGGAAGACTCTATGAGATGACATGATTGTATGTGTGCGGAAGGGGGAGGGGGGGGGGGTATGCTTTGAAAACAGTCTAGGACTGAAGCTTTCTTCGATATAAAGCTGAGCGTGGAGCGTGGAGGGAAAGATAGAGAGAGAGAGAGAGAGGGGGGGGGTTATCTTGACTGAAAATATTTATTTGAGTCTCCGGGTTCTGCAGGTGAAAAGGTCCTACTGCTTTTACCCAAGCCAGTTATACTCCTACAGCCAGATCAGAGTAGGGGGGTTTCTAAATGTCTCTGTGGGCCGGGCAGGACAGTGACCCAGGGCCTGGCTTTCAGATTCTCTTTGGCCTCCGTCCGCACAGTTTGGTTTTAAAAGCTTGTCTCTCATTATTCTCCTCCCATGAAACAAGATCGGAGGGGTGCCAGATCAACGGATCTCTGTTTTATTTTTCAACATGTCATTTAATATCCCAAACAGACTAAGAAACACACACACCCACACACACACAACCCCCCCCCCCCCCACGTACACCCACACACACATACACAAGCATAGTGCACACACTTGCATACACAGCCACACACACACACACACACACTCATTAAATCCCACACAATCATGCAATGCCCCACAGGGGTGCTATCCCATTGGTTGGGTCTCCCTGTCACCATGTCCATCATCCCAGTCTCCGGATGGTCTGTGAGGGGAGAGAGAGATATGTGGCCCTGTTTGTCCAGGAACAACTCACACTGGCTCTTCAGTTGCACCCCTTTAAAGACTTCACACACTCATTTATCCCTTTCTAATGGGCCAGCCAGGATTTGCGTTGTTTTGGCACCTGTGTGTTATGAGCAGTACCCTGCCCTTAATTGTCCCATGAAGAGCATAGAGCAAGAGCCCCTAGATTGATCTAAAGGTGCCTCTGTAGAAACTGTCAAAGAGATGCTTAAATTCCTCCTCCGTTGGTAAACTGTACTGTCAAGCTTCAACAGGCCTTCCCTCTTGCAGTTCCATGGGGTTGTGACCTTAGTATTAGCCCAGGGTCCAACTCTTTGGAATCTTTTGTTTTGCGTCTCTCCCCCCCTCCTCTATTTCCTAGGATGTTTCACACTTAATAGAGAGTGAGAGAGGCATTTGTCTGGAGGGATCAAAGCCAAAACATACTTTTGATAACTTGGTAACAATATATGCTAGATGGATGCTATTAAAATTCATTATTGTTTAATGCCAGTAGTAAATATGTAAAACAATGACCTGTTTTTTCCATCAAGACATTATCTCTTATATAAATACAAATAAATAAAGGATCATTAGTTTGGCCTTTCCCCTCCAAGTCTGGAATGGTTGTGCTATATTAGGTTAAGGTTATGATTCCTATGTGTAAAATAACTGAAGAAAGGTTTGTCATGAAAGCAACCCACAACGGCCAATCAAAACAGTGGCTTCAGAGCTGTCAGAACACTGGTCCGCTCTCGCCCTCCGACAGCCCGCTTATACATTTTTTCTAACAGTAACATATTTAGGCGTAACTGCTTTCAACACTATGTTGCCCTGTATCTGTTTTAAAGCAAGGTATTTTTGTTCCATTTCGTGAAGTGAGTCCCTGTTAGGAGCTCCAGTGCAGTGTGCTGTTGGTCCTGAAAGCCCTCCCCCCTACACAGAGCCCCACTCTGAGGCTCGATGAGTTTTGGATTGACCAGCATGATACTATGACTTTCCCATGAGTCTTTTTCTCTATCTGTGGTTAAACGGGCTCCTTTTTAAGTAAAGTGCATCAGATTGGACAGCATCAGGGAACTGTGAGGGGCTATGGTGACCCGTTATCAGTGTAAACCTACCCAAGTGTTATGAGAATACTTGGCCTTGTCAGTAACACATTCTGCTCTTTATTCAGCCTTGATGCTGATATTGCCTGCCTACATGAAGGTAGCCATGGACGGGATGCTAGGCAGCATTGAATGCTTTTTAAGCATACATTTTTTGTATGATTTTTGGAAATAATATAGTTTTTAGTCTCTTTAATGGGTTTGTTATGTTGTCAGTTCCCAACTAATACGATGTGTTTGTGTGTTCTCTAAATCTCTCCAACACATCAAATTAACTATTGAAATGCAAAATCTCACCTGACGACTAATAAGATAAATGATAATCTATTAATATACCTTTCCTTTAAGACACGTATATAATACACCCGATCTTACCATACATGTTTTTTTGTTTTTTTTCTCTGCAGTGGATCCAGTCGATGTGCTCGAAGTATTAGAATTTCACAATACCCCCGAAGGTGTGAGTAAAACAACAGGATTCTGCGCAAACCGAAGAGCATCAAATCCGGACACAGCCTTCAGAATTGCCAAGCAGGCCCAGATCAGTGCCCCGACCAAGCAGTTCTTCCCAGGTAAGATGACACCATTCTGCCTTCAAAAACCCATTATGCATTGAATACCAGCAGGGTAACGGCCAAGACATGGGGCTATTTGGAATGTTTCAGTAGTTGTGACCATCAATTGTTTGCTAGCATAGCCATGACATTTGCTAGAATAGATAGCCATCAAGTTTGCTATGATGGAGTCAAGAAGTCATAGAGAAATAGAGTCCAGAGACAAATCATGAATTGAAAAGCCTTTGTTGTGATAACTTTGAATTCCTGTATGAAACGAATAGAAGACGTCATATGAATGACCAATTAGCGTTCATTCTCTTGATCCCCCCCAAGTCTTTTTCAGCCTGTGGACCAACACAAAGTGGCCCTTAACTTAAACAAATACTGTGTTATTTCACTTGGAAGATGCTGTGCTTTCTTTGCCGAGGAGTGTGTTAGTCATCTTTGAGGTTTAATTGATTGCTCAAAGTAACTTTTGAGCAAGTCCAACCAGAGACAAATTGTATTCAGACAGATTAATGCACATTTTTCAAACAAACTCCCTCTCTGAATCCTGTGCCTGTGTGGCTGTGCAGGAGGCGTCTTCCCTGAGGACTTCTCCATCCTGACCACGCTGCGCGCCAAGGCTGGCCTCCAGTCCTTCCTCCTGTCCATCTACAATGAGCAGGGGGTCCAACAGCTGGGCATGGAGCTGGGTCGCTCCCCTGTCTTCCTGTACGAGGACCAGACCGGCAAGCCAGCCCCCGAAGACTACCCCCTGTTCCGCAGCCTCAACCTGGCCGATGGAAAGTAAGTCAGGTCAACACACACGTAAATGTTCTCTGTGTTGTCCCTCTTTTAAAACCAATGATCAATTCTTAAAACAAAGGAATTATATTGCTACAGAACGGGATGCATTGAGGAGGATACAGTGGAAAGTTGAAAACCTCAGGGCATTAGTAAAAGTCTCATCAGTTGACTTGACAGCGTGTTCCTCGCTGCACCACAGTGCTCGTCACGAGATCAACCCTCTCTGCGGGGGGTCTCCCAGGCGGCGGTGCAGGGGCTGAGAGACAGATCAGAAGCAGAGCGACACGCTAGATTATCGGGGCACAGCATGGCCGGGCATCCCGACCCTAGACATGAACTCACTGCCTCTGTTATTTTAGAGCCAGGGAGTTTGGATCGGAGCGCATGCTAGAGTGCTTCCTTATCTTCCCCTCTTGGGTTACCTGGGATCACCCACACCCAAACGTTGTTATCATCCCAGCCTCTCTAACGTTTGGCAGATCACAGAGTCCTTGGTGGAGAGAAGCGTCTTACTGTGGTATAGAGACACATAGAGATTTGAAGTTGAGGTAGAATTGTGTCTCATCTGCAACATTGTGTTTTTTCGTTGGCTGTTTGTTTTCTTAGCTTGTAGAGGAAGTTCGACGTTTTATGACCCTAAATCTGATTGAACGTATAAGCGGTTATCATAACTCACAGAGAGAGCTATGGAATCCTTCCAATGTCCTAATTCAGGCCTGTGTTTTCAGGTTCAAGGTTTCTTTTGTCTTGTTCACTCATACAAGATGAACTCTGAGAAAGAGGGGCAACAAGAGATTTAAAGATGAATTCATCGAGCAGACTTCAGCCGTTCCTGGGGTGCACTGCGTGAAGCACATTGTTCAATGAATAACAAAGTTCTTTTATCTCAGTTTTTCTTGCGCTTTTCTAGCATTGGAGGTAGCCAGGCTCAGTGGCTTGTCTAAAACCCTCCATGGCTGTGGATAATTTGTCATTGTTCATAAGAAACTCTTCCTAAGCTCTAACAGAGAGGCATAATCATTCTCTTACCGTTTGGGAATGCCCACAATTGAATGTAATGCAATAAGAACGTACTGCTGTGAACTGTTGACAACCTGTTACACTTAAAGATTTAATTTGAGATATTTCAAAACTTGTTCATGCTTACTCTTTCATTTGGTTATTTGCATATAATCAACATTTCATACCTGTTGAATTGCTTCATATAGAACATGGGAATTTGCAATATGTTAGAAAAAGCTGTGCAACTGTGCCTATGACTTACCTAACCTCATTATCCATCTTTACACAAAATGATAGAGTAATTACCATAAAGTATCTTCACTAACATTGTGCTCTTGAGCCAAAGCGTTTGCCAGGTCTCATCTTCCACCCCTGAACAATGTTTTGACTGTGCGCCTCCTGCCACAGCAGACCAGGCCTGCCTGTATCCTGACACACACTTTTCACAATGTTCACCATGTCTGTCATGCCGAGTAACCCAGAAACAGGATTAAGTTTGGGGTTTAATGAGTGTAATCCCGTGTTAAAGAGGGCCAAAGTGTGGGGGTAAGAATGTGGTCTATGCGGATGCCTGGTATGCAATAGCCCCTCATGTACCACAGCAAAAGAGAAGGAAAAGAAAAGGAAAGGAGGTGTGTTCTCACGTGTGACCCTGATTAACCCCCTTCGTATCCATTGGCAGAATTTGATCTAAGGATACCATAAAGTTAAACACGATTCTTGGGTGAGAATCCTGCTCAGTAATGTCATGGCAAAGCATCGAGTGTGGTCACATACAGGGGCAGAGGGCAGTCTCCCTGAGCCTGACTGTGATTGAGGTCTACACAAATACACTAGAATTTAAAGCTGCTGCAGGTAATATTTGAAAGTTGTAAAGAGAGAGAGCAGGGCATTTTGAACAAAACATCCAACTCTCCTGCCTCAACCCTCTTGACTGTTGTTCGCCATTGAGAAGGGTTTCATTCACACACCTGTGATAATGATGTATATATGCATGTGATTGACAGGCAATGCGGATTCCCCGAACAATCAGGGAAGAAATGCACTGATTGATGATTGATCAGAAATTAGAGAATGGTCTAAAGTCGGAATGGTCTCGCTTTATCAGCATTTCACTCAAAAAGCTAATATCTTTTTTGTGTTTGTGTTAATCTTTGCAAGGTGGCACCGCATTGCTATCAGTGTGGAGAAGAAGACTATCACCATCATTGTGGACTGTAAAAAGAAGATCACCAAGACGCTTGCCCGGAGCGACCATGGCACCATCGACACCAACGGCATCACTGTGTTCGGTACCAGGCTCCTGGACGAGGACGTCTTCCAGGTAAAGACAAATGCTATCATTTAATGCTAAGCTAATGGCATATTTTTGGCTTTTGGGGGGAAATTCAATGCTATTTGTATGTGACAAAAAAGGAAAGTAATGTCTTAGTAAAAACGGTATAAGTTGTCTGATAGCAATTTGCCCTACCTTGAGCTCAATGCTCACTCGTAGACTGAGCTGGTAGGATTTAGATTGAGAGTCCTGGTGAGGCACTTCAAAGGCGGAAACCTCCAGGAAATGAAAAACTTCATGGGAAAATTATTTTGGATATCTAAAAGGCTTTAACTGTAAGAGAACCCCTGGTTTCCACCGGAATTTGAACACTTTGATATATATAAAAAAGGGTTTTGGGCTGAGAGTTCTATTAAGGAGGGGGGCATGCTAACCCCATGGTCATTGATGAGTGATATGATGAGCAATGTTTTATATGAAAGGATTCATATTATCATAGTGTTCCATTAGATGATAATAGTAAAATAGGAAACAACCTGAGCCTGTAGTCATAACATTTAACCTGTACACTATTCCTTTAGGACTGGGTTTGTATTGCTTCTGTAGTTGAATACATCTTGTATACATTATCGGACATAGTGGCTGCTCCTATTGACCGTAGGGAGAATGTGTAAAAACCAAGATGCTGAGAATCAAGAACAGAAGCCCTTTGACACATCCTGCTCTTAAACGTGTTTCGGATGGAGACACGGCTGGACATTTATTTTAAAGAACTACACCATTTTAATCAAGTTCACACATTTCTGTGTAGCCTATGTTTCAGACCTCCCCTTTGTGCTTCTACAAAAATCAACATGGCCTAATATTTGTCCCTACATCCTGCTTCTTCCTTTGTTGGAGTCATTACCTTGTAATTACTGACAATTAGCCCTCACTCAACCCTTTAGCCTACTGTTATTGTTACTATTATTGATGCTATACAGAACATTCAATGAGCCTTGGATTTACGCTAATGAATATTAGCATGTGCTAAGAACAGAAGGCCTTAACGTCTACTATAATTTCCTAACGTATATTCTCTTTCTTGGTGATTGCCATGGAAGCTTTAATGAGGTTATATGGACCTAAAAATATATGTTTTTAATTGAAACATTGAATCCTTTGGTTGGTCCTGTATATTACTTTTTGTGCCTCTGTCAGTTAATTCCTAATCAGCCTTAGCATCATCAGCTTAACCAATTTGTTTGAGGTTTCTGTGACCGATACTCTTCTTCTGCTAGGCTTTTTTCCTGTTGCATTGGTACAAAGGCCTCCGTTTAACGACAAACTAAGGCAACAATTAGGGCTCCCACAGTAAACATCTGTTGGAGGACATATAGGAAGAAGACCGATCGACCACCAACGTGGTATATAGGTACACATAGATCATGAAGGCCTGAGCCCTTAATCTTCTCAACCTATTTAGGCTGATGAAATTAGGTAATATGGTACTTTATTAATCCTAGATAATGAAATTCTGGGTTTGCTGCAGACAGTGGTATAAAAAGGCATAGGCTACAAATATATTATCTGATTTAATATCATATAATAGGATTGGAGATGCAGTAAGATTGGCTTCAAGCCTACAAGCGAGCAAGAAATCTGTTTAAATTAAACTGGAGTAAATATGAGACAATGAGAGATTTCCTTAGTTTGAGATGCATGAGCACATCGCCTTTAGGTTATTGACAAGTGTAAAGGTCACTTGATGTGTGTTTACTTGTGAGAGAGAGAGTGTAGGTTTTGTTGCGGTGAATGGCGGGAATGACCATTCCTGACCCGGTATTATCCTCCTTCCACTGGACTTTGACTGATTGGGTGCATTTCTGCTGCTGGTATTTATGCAGCCCACTTCCCACTGAGCCCTGTCAACGCCATGGTGACACTGCGCTCTTATCAAATACTTAATCTCTAAAGCTGACGTTGGCTTTATTTATATGTTGGCTCATATGATTTTTTTAGGATCCATCACTAGAGGTATTTAGACTTTCATAATTCCCTCAGGCTAAGCAACGTTTGTGTGCAGATGGATGCACTGACAGAGAGTTTATGGTTTCGTCATCTGACTTGACATACT
>NC_079434.1:3377661-3385161 GCF_026213295.1 Gadus chalcogrammus | reverse complement strand
TGTGTGTGTGTGTGTGTGTGTGGACAACACCCACACATGCACGCAGTGTATGGAACAGGAACTGGAACAGTGAGACAGCATCTGCTTTCTATTCAGTATAAAGGGCGACAAGATGAGACGTGAGATGAAAGTTGACCGTACACCCTGTATATCTGTGTCTCTGAGGCTGTTCCTCTGAAAGAAGCTAGAGAAGGAGTATAGTATCGTACAGTGTGCTAAATGAAACAATATGTATTGTAATAGGCGATGGGTCTCAGTTTAACCAATTTCCTAACATTACTTTCTATTCTCTCCTTACGTGTGTATAGGGTGACATCCAGCAGTTCCTGATAGTGCCTGACCCCAAGGCAGCTTTTGACTACTGTGAACATTACAGCCCAGACTGTGACACCCCTCATGGACAACGCCTGCAGGCCCAGCAACCAGAGGATGAGGTCAGTACACCCCTACAGCCTGTTGTGGTATCTTCCACCATACAGAATGGCCGTAACACAATGGTGGACTTTTTTGCAAATCTATCTTTTTGAAAATAAACTAGGAAAGGGTTTGTTAGTAATGTACAGGAGTTTTTTAGTTCATAATTTTGGTCAAAAAAGGTATTTTCCAAGGGCATAATTGGCCTGCCTTACTCTACAGAAAGACTGGTAGTGAAGTAGCATGTTCATCTGGCCTGTTTGGTTGAGTGACCGAGGGCATCTCAGGGGAAATACCTGCCATTCCTCTGTGTCCGTCCAATTTGGACATTCTTTCGACTTGTTCCACCACCATGGGTTCTAGACCCGTACCCAATTTTTCAATACGACCTAGGAATTGAGCTGCCCTTATCGTTTTAATGTTAGGGGAAAACATTGTCATTGCTACAGGTAGAATAATAGCATCAATCTAAAAGGTGAGCTGTCATGCTTAGCTATTTTATAGAATAAGAGAGTTCTGCCTCATTTACAGGTGCATAAATTCTGGTTACACAAAAAAGTCGACATTTTCCCAATCAGACCAATGGAGAATGCAAATCCTGGACCAGTGACAACAATGTTGGAACCTAGTTGTTGTGGCAGACCTATCTTATATAAGTATAGTATAAAATATTGATTAAAGCAGTACAGTATCTCTTGAATCTGCTCTTATAGTAGTCCATATACCTTTGAGGGCTAGGTCAGTGGATAGGAACCAGTTATTTCCCACCTTGAGTCTATTTCGTGCTCTCTCACTCCTTCTGTTCAGTTTGTCTTTGACCTACACAAAGACGCAGACTAAAGAACTATTGACATCATCTGTTTGTCCTGGGATTCTGACCCTCTTTAAATATCTTAATGACAATAGACAAGGGGGAGCAGCATATAAACCCACGGTGGATAACATAATTCTGTGCTAATCTACAGATTATTAACTCATTTGAAACGGCTCACGCATGGAAGTATGAGCACTCCTCACTTCAGGTCAAACAAAAATAATGCCTGACTTTTTGTAACAAGTTGAGGCCAAATTATTACATGGAGCATAGAATAATAATAAAATGCTTTCCCCTTCATTGTTCTACATTGAGGTAACCTTTCAAAGTAGCAGCTTTATATCCTCCTTAAATGCTACATACAGTAGAAATTTACTTTCTTTGCAAAAAATCCACATCATGTAACCACCTGACCCAACAACCCTGAAAACTATAATTTACTAGATAGCAATTAGAGGGTTTAGTGATGATATCCCCCCAAAGGCATCTGGTAATTTTGTTTCCTGGATCTTTTTTATGAGCTTTTACCCATCCAAGCTGTTTACATGTCTGTACGCCCCTACCCTTATGACACTGAGCTCTACTATTATTGTTTGTTTTTCTATTTACTAAGATGAATAACACATTCCTGCCTCATACAATGCTAAGCAAACATTATTTTTGAAGTTATATTTCCTGAATTCATCAATTAACAAAAACATGATTATATTTCAAGGTACTGTATATACATTTATATATACATATATATGTATGCTGTATACATTTATATTTATCATGGTTATTTGCATTTACTTTTTTTCTAGAAAAAAAAGGTAATATACTCGGTTAATATATGGATGGTATATTTATATATCGTTTTGCTTTCATAAAAGAGTGTGATGCTAATGCTAATCCTAACACTAAAACTCTCTCTCCCTTTCTCCATCCTAATCTCGTCTCTCTCTCTCTGTATATCATAATATCTCTCTCTCTCTCTCTCGCTCTCTCTCTCTCGCTCTCTCTCTCTCTCGCTCACTCTCTCTCTTTTTCTCCCTTATTCTCCTTCTCCTTTCTTTTTTTCTCTCACTCATTCCCTCTGTCACAACATCTCTCTTCTTTGCTTTATATTTCTCTCTCCCCCTCTCTCCCTCTCTTCCTCTGTCATAATCTCTCTGTCCCTATCTCTGAAACACCTCCAGTACACTACTGATGACTTAGACTATAGTCAGTTCTATGATTACGCTGAGGGAGCGACAGACAGTGTTCCAGCGGAAGAGTATTCTGAACCTCAGGTAAACCAGAAAAACATCAACGTTATCTCTGTAATTGTCTTGCTTCTCCGTTTTGTCTTTCCTGCACCCTGTGTGTGTGTTTGTGTCTGCTGTCGTTTTTACCCTTGTCTGTTGTTTTGACTGAGGTTTTTACATCTCGGCATGTCTTTTGGACTAATGCATTAACACAGAAATGATCCAATGTTTTATTTGTAGCACAGGAACAATGTTGTGGTGCAAAAGTTCTTAAGAGCTGCTGAATTGTAACCCTTATCAATATGTGGTGTTTGCATCCGTCCCAGACGGACCCTTTTTTACGTTCTTCTTCCATTTGTGTATCTCTGTGACGTCATTTCCACAATGAAAATGTTTCATGTCTCTCTTGATTCTTTTGTCACCAAACACCTCTTCCAGAGAACCAAACGTAGTGTCTCCATGAGAAAGAAGAGGACCAGAAAGTCCCTCAGTAAAACTAAGGCTAAGCCCCTTAAGTTCTTGGCCGCCAAAAAAACACCAGCTAAAAAGTTTGCCGTTAAGAAGAAGCAGCAGATGCCTGGCTTCCAGGCCACAGCACCAGACCGACACAGAGGCAATTTTAGGGTAAAAGTACTAGTAAAGAAAAGCCCTAAACCCATCAAGATCTTCCTGCCCTCAGACTCCTCAAAAAGGCAGGAAAATCTCTGATGCTAGGCTAAGAGAAAGCTAACCCTGTCTCTGTAGAATTAGCAAATCCGTAGCTAGTCGGAAGGACCCCTGCCCCACTCAGCGAGAAACCTGTTATTTTCTTCTTTTGATTTCTTGTTAATACTTTCGTTCTTTCTTCTTTCCCTTTCTCCCCCACATGACTCAGCTAAACAATGTAGAAGGCGACTACTTTACAGATACTGAGCATGACTATGGAACTGTAGATGGTACACAAACTCAGTCTCCAATTTCCTCAACTGGACCAAATGAGGTAATTCCTTCCATCTTTTACGCACAGCTGCTTTAAACTAAAACAAAGAAAGGTAATGAGTTTGCTTGAGGGACAGTGGGCCAGGAAGATGACCCAAGGAAGTGCCTGGTAGGAAATGACACAACAAGTCCAAACACTTTGTGCTGTTCTGATTTTGCCCATGGCAAGGTTTCTATGGAGACAGAACGGTCACGTTAAATGTCAAAAAGCCACCATTCAATTGCACTGTTACACAGACCATCTGCTTTTTTATTCCATCCTGCACAAGGAATGTGGATAAAACAATCTTAATTATCTATTTTTCTCTTAAATATAACTGTAATATTCTGTTGTATAATTGAGGAAACTCTTTTATTTTCCCCAATTCTCCCATTATTCATTATGCATATTTATTGTGTTAATGAAATGCAGACTGAAAAACAGTTTTTTTCTATACCTATAGTTTTGCATTTACAGTGCAAGTCAAGTACGAGTTAGGTCTTCACTCGTCTACGTCATCTGAGGCAAAGTGTTAATGAGCTGCAATGAGCAGCTTTCAGCAGCAACGTAAAAGAGTAAATTGTACACACAAATTATGCTTGTGACTTACAGATTGACATTTTATGTGGGCCAATAAGAAAAGGCAATGGTGGTCTTTCAGTGCAATTGATTGGTTGGTTTGGCTTGTTGTGGGATCACAGCAACCCTCTTAATCCCCATGGTTCTGTCACAAAAAATAATTTGCCAACTTTTGATCAGTAGTTTTATAGAAACTTTTATTCTAACTATGATCATTGGCAAACCCTCTCCTCACAGTTTATTGTACACACATTTTTTGCTTCGGATGTGATTACAAAGGCTACACAAGGCAACGGTAAACACATGGACCACTGCCCACCGTCTGTTTAATAATACACCCAACAATTATTACTCTTTAAAAGTATTAAAGAAACATGATTGGGTCTGAAATTATGGCTTTTATATTATGTACAGAGAGTACCCTTGTAACTCATTTTAGTGCCTGTTGCACTAAAATGATACGATCAGTTTATCATTTGGGGGGAAAAAACGGTACCATCTTATCTTGGCTACCTCCCTGAAGTGTACAAAAGTGTAAAAAATGATACCATCTTATCTTGGCTACAACTCTGAAGTGTACTTTATTTGTTCTTTGAATGTCATTGAATCATATTATTGATCATGGTGCACATCAATGTGTTTGGAAGACACCAACAAATGTATTTTAATGACATACAATCCAAAGCATACATGATTATATGCCATCTCTCCAATTTGTTTGATGAAAACAAATTTTGTTTAACGCTGAAGGTAACACCTTATTTATTTATTGTTGTTGATAAAACATGCCTTTCTTAGAATCTGGAAAAAAATCTTTTGTTTTTATTCATGAAGGGAAAAGCAATTTAGTACAACTCTCATCAAATGAATCATTCCATTGATCATATCCATTTGATTAAAGACTAACCAAACACTAAAATCAAAACATTTGAGGCTGAACTTATTGCACAACTGATTGGCCAAAAATGCTAAATGACAGTGATGTCAATCACCATGCAACCTATGGCAAATGACATCACCTGGCTCCACTTTGAGCCAATCTGAATCTGCAATCACCTGTGTTCCTCCAGGGACAGCACTGTACCTGCGGTACGACTTTAATGTTTGGTTAATCGTAGAGTACTTGCTCAGTAAGATATTGTACACATTTCTCCATCAATTCTAACATACTGCACGGAACCAAAGTGCAAACAGAGAGATGATGTGTTGGTGAATAAATAAGGTGTTACCCACATACCATGCTGAGGGACACTGCTGCACCTATTGCAATTTGTCCAGGCTTTGACAACATTGGCAGCAGGTGTGTGTATTGACTTCAGCAGCTTCACTAATATCCCTATCTCCCCCCATACCCCCGCTTCATTAACAACAATGTAAAGGCTGTGGAGGAGAAGGAGGAGGCGGATGAGGAGGTGGGGGTCGCCGCAGGTGGTGACCTTTACACCGAGGCAATCCCCGACCCCTACCAGGAGCCCACCGCTACCCCGGAGCCGGGGAATGCAGAGGAGGCGTACGACTTTAAACAGTACGACCTCAAGGAGTACGACCTGGGCGGGGCCGACAGGAAGGTTTATGATTACGGGGCTTATGACGAGTACGGCACTGCAGCGCTGCCCGACCCCGAGGAGGTGGGGCCTGGGGTCGCCGCGGAGACCGACGTCTCGGAGAGCGCCGTAAGTATGGTGGCAGACATCCACGTCGCCCCCCCGACCTCCCCCCCACGCCTCTTGAACCGCGTGTCACCGGAGGCATGCGGCGGAGAAGGACTTGTGTGTGCGTTGGCATGTACTGGTGTTTTGACGTGTGGACCTTCACTTAATACGGTTCCGTAACGATTCCGTCAGGGCTGACTTTTCTTCCAATCTTTCTTCCAATCGCGTTGGTGCAACCGGTTTCCTGCTTGGCATGGGGTGATGGCTCATTGTCATGTTCTTTGAGGGGTCTGCACATTGGCTCTGTTTTGAGTGCCCGGTGTGATGGTTGAACATACTCTGCTAGTGCTGCTCGTAAGCACGACACCCAGGTCTGAGCTCTCCTCTACCCCGATGGCTTCCATCACTCATCTCCCTGCATCCTCACAGACCCAGCCGCCACTGTTAGTGAGGGCATCATTTCAAGTAGTAGAGCCACCTCAGCCAGACAGTTTACCGAAGTAATAAAGGCAGCTGTCTACACATCGTACACCCAATGTCAACATACGTGCACTCACACATACAAGCACACACATGCACACAAACACATCCTACCCATGGCTCAGTCGAAACAGTCAACCATAGTTCCAACTCCAGTCCAAGGTTACTTTCCTGTAGATAACGTGCACTTGGGAATTGTCGCCGTTTCTGATAAATAACTTCACACAAACTGTACGCTCAATGTTCACCTTTGTTTGATTTGTTATGACTTTTATTAGTTTAACATGAAAGAAAATGAATGTCGTCCTTTTGTGATCGTTATCGTAAGATTTCGCATGTCAACCGATCCGCCTAAAGCCGCCTTTCGGTCGTTCAGCCCGAGAAACACGCCAGAACCTCCCCGCCCAACGGAAGGCAATGACATCACTGTTCCATCTCAAGCATGCTCCTCCATAGCAACAGCCCATCTCCTCACCTTCTCACCATCACTAACTCTTTCATCTCGGGTTGGGACTGCACCTGTGTGCGCTCTTATTCTGAAAGAGCCCTCTGTACCAGAGAGCGTGACCAATGAGGACAAGGTTGTGTAAAGCAGTGGAGCTGTTTCTAGGAACCCCAACTTCCAGGATTCTGAATTATATAAGGGCTCAAGGCAAGAAATGCCCCAGAAAGTACAATTTAAAATGTACTGCCCAAGATATTAAAACTGAAAATGTTTAATTTTAGATTACTATACTGGATATATTGGTATCAGAACAGTACAATCAACATTAAATCCTGCAGAAAATGCAATACTTTCACTTTACAAGCAGACACAAAGGTCAAACAGATTCCCTGAGAACAAGTCCTTGAAGTTTGTCCTCTTTGTCCATTTCTGGTGCAGTGTTCTTTCATGTTTCTTCCTTTTTCTTATTCACCTTTTCTCTGAAATGGTGTCCTCATTCGTCCTCATGGCCTCTGCTGGCCCCTTCCCGCTGGGAGACGAGGCTGACGGCTGTGCTCTGTGCAGGTGGCCGGTGCCGGAGGAGTCCTCGGACCCAAGGGAGAGAAGGGCGATCCGGCCGTCATCGAACCTGTGAGCTTTTTACACAGCATCACGCTTTTTGTGTCCGGCCAAAATTTGGTCCAAAAATAGAATGTTCCCTTTGGTCTCGTAGTCTCATCGTTTTTTTAAGGGAAGCAGTCAATTATATTCTGAGTGACGAAATAGTATAATAAATATTTGATTCCAAATATATGTAAAGAAAAACATGATGACATTGATAGGTGCTTTAACAATTAACGTGTGTGTGTGTGTGTGTGTGTGTGTGTGTGTGTGTGTGTGTGTGTGTGTGTGTGTGTGTGTGTGTGTGTGTGTGTGTGTGTGTGTGTGTGTGT
>NC_079434.1:3187661-3375161 GCF_026213295.1 Gadus chalcogrammus | reverse complement strand
TCTCTCTCTCTCTCTCTCTCTCTCTCTCTCTCTCTCTCTCTCTCTCTCTCTCTCTCTCACGCCCCTCTCTCTCACGCCTCTCTCTCTCTCTCTCTCTCTCTCTCTCTCTCTCTCTCTCTCTCTCTCTCTCTCTCTCTCTCTCTCTCTCTCACGCCCCTCTCTCTCACGCCTCTCTCTCTCTCTCTCTCTCTCTCTCTCTCTCTCTCTCTCTCTCTCTCCCTCCTAGGGCCCCACAGGGCGTGCTGGTCTCTCAGGCGCTGATGGCATGCCAGGACCCCCGGGTACCATGCTAATGCTGCCTGTAAGTGCCCACATCACACATAACACCCATAATACCCATTCATAACTAGCCAGATATAAAGTATGCTATATTGGTAGGGTTGCAGTTCAGTTCTGTATTGACCATCTGTAACTTTCCATTGACATTCTGATTGTATGTGGTGTGTGTGTTAAATCTTCTCTTTTCAGTTCCGCTTCGGTGGCGACGGTGAGAAGGGTCCCGTGGTCTCAGCCCAGGAAGCGCAGGCTCAGGCCATCCTCTCCCAGGCCAGAGTGAGTCCAGACCAGCCTCAAGCCCGCCAAAAACAGGCCAGACAGGCCAAATACAGGCCAGACAGCTCAAAGACATGATAAGGAGAAGCCTGATAGACCAAAGAAGGCTAGTGATAGCCAATGCTATGCCACTGGGTGATGGTAGGCCAGATGGCCTATAAAGCGACCCATCCCTTTACCTCATACTGCAGCAGGAGAGCAGTTGTGTGGGGAGGATTTTAGTGTCTGTACCTTTGGGCTAAAAGCAGGCTGTGCCGAGCAAGCTGAAAGACACAAAAAAATGCTCGGTGGGACAGATGGACGGGGGTGTGTGTGTGTGTGTGTGTGTGTGGGGGGGGGGGTAGCAGTTAAAAATATCGCTTACGACCTGCGTGGGGGCTACCCCAACAGGTGTAGAAAAGTGTGTGGGTTTGTGTGTGCCTTCGTATGTTTACTTATTAGTGCTTGTTTATGTATATCAGTGTGTGTGTGTGTGTGTGTGTGTGTGTGTGTGTGTGTGTGTGTGTGTGTGTGTGTGTGTGTGTGTGTGTGTGTGTGTGTGTGTGTGTGTGTGTGTGTGTGTTGGGGGGGGGGGGGGGGTCTGTGGTGCGTTTAGATTAAGGTACATTGACATTAAACTGCCTAATCCACCATTTAAAATGAGCCTATGGGTAGGACTGATTGCTTCTGACAAACAAGAAATTAATAATATAATTATTTAAAGCACATCTGTTTACCTGAGTAAGGGTCAACATATTACAAAAAATATAATAATATAATATAATAATAACATCATCTAATTATAATAAGACGGATGTCCTTTATATTACACAGACCCCTCTCAAAGTTAATGGTCACTTATTCTCCACAGAATGGTAATATGCAGCTGCTCATGTGGCTAACTGTTGCTTTGTAACCCCTCCAGCTGGCGATGCGCGGGCCACCCGGTCCAATGGGTCTGACGGGGCGCTCCGGACCAGTGGTAAGGCCCATCACACTGTTACCTCCCCGGCCTTAGCTGCCTCAAACCCCCGGAGGAACGGAGGAACGCAGGCCTCCCAGTCCCGTGGCCATCCAGCACTGTCTTCTGCTTGTCAAATGCTAGCATCGATGATGCATCCATATGTACATTTTTATGATTATGAATTTACAAACATAACTTAATTTTTTAAGATTGGATTTGATGATAACTGTATCTTGAGTGAGGATGGGGTGTCTGCATCATGCTAGCTAGCTATTTGAAGTCGGAGAAGGACTATTAGTTGGTCTGTCACCACCCCTCCCCACTTTTCCCCTGAGCTTGTTGGTACACGATCCACAATCTCTATCCTCTGGAAAAAGACGCGGAAAATAACTAAAGAATGACCTCTTGGAAAAGAGAGTGGGTAGAAACATTTCCATAAGAGGCGATAGAACAGTCAAAATATCTCATTAACTGAGCATAATAAGAGCATTAACGGATAAAAAGCAAATTCAGAAGTGTGAAGCTAATGATGCTAGGTGAGAAGGTTGATTTACCCGGCCCATCCTCCACGAATATTATGATGCTTCAGTGTTTGTTTGCACACAATCACTAGCTTCAAACTTTAGAGGGCTTGTGCACCGTGAAGTCACGTTGCAACAACCACCTCCATTTCGGACATATAGGAGCATAAGAACGTTTATGCTAGTCTAGTTTTTCGGTCATTCTTTAGTCATTCATCTGGAAATGAGTTTTTACAACTCTCTTGAGCGCTCTAGAAATGGATATCGGCCAAAATAATACCTATGATGCATACTGATGCCCTACCAGCCCTATTGACTATTAACATGCCATGTTATCTCAATTAAATTGCCACAATTTGGACCATGCTAATTGGGGATGAAAAATGTTGCAAACTAAATATAATCCATGTGTATAAAAGTGAGAGTGTTTTTGCGACAGCTGAATTTCAACATGTGAAAAGATATGAAAAAAGGTTTGACCAACCAATTATGTCTTTAATCAGGTAGGCCTACTCTCAGTCTATCCGATCTAAAACATTTAATTAAGCATCTAGCCTACTTCAGCTAAATATCGCCACCTGCTGTTGGTTTTTTGAGCTTGTTCCAACAAGTCCTTCAAAACTCTTGAATTTGGCCCTACGTGAAGTTTACCTTGAACATTGACTTAGTTGTGCCTGAATCCCTTGACCTCTCTTCTTTAGGGTCTACATGGTTCTACCGGACTCAAGGGAGAAGGTGGCGACCCCGGACCTCAGGTACAAACATACAAACAAACAAACAAACATTTATTTTTTTCCGCCAGGCAACTTTTTTCCAAGCAATAACTACAACAGCAAACGCTTTGCTTGGTTATACACAAGTTGTGCCAGCCATCAATCCTCTAAGAGGTCCTCATCTGTCTTTTCAGGGTCCCAGGGGGGTCCAGGGGCCTTCAGGACAACTTGGAAAAGCTGGCAAGAGGGTAAGTGTGTGTATGTTTCTGTGGGTGTTTGTGTGTTTATGTGTGTGTGTGTGTGTGTGTGTGTGTGTGTGTGTGTGTGTGTGTGTGTGTGTGTGTGTGTGTGTGTGTGTGTGTGTGTGTGTGTGTGTGTGTGTGTGTGTGTGTGCGTTTGTGTGTGTGTGTGCGTGTGTTTGTGGGCCTCAATTTGTCTAAATATGTTCTGTATAATTGTTTGTTGGCTTGATGTCAGATAGTATTGATTTTCAGACCACATGCATTGATATACAATGCAACGTCTTCCAGCCTATATCAGTAAAATCCCTATAATGAGTCAAATCGATTTCATTATTATGAAATATTACGCACTCTTTATTTTCATGTTATTATAAACTTATTAGCACACTTTATATCACACAATATTATATTCCATGTTTGCCCAATGCGTTCCGCTTGATGTCACTAAATCCTACACACTGTACCTCAACTTTAATTACTAATTTCCTATTTTTTTTATACTACTATCGATTACCGGGCAAAGACACCGTATCTGTCTGAGTCATCTCCATCTCATGCCAAATGTGACACACATCTGTCTTGCTTTGGCTTACTTCACTTTCATTTCAACGATAAAAGGTATATTGTTTTTCATTCTGTGGTCATCTCTGCACCCTAACCCCCCCCCCCCACCCCCCCCCCCACCACAGGGTCGATCTGGAGCTGATGGGGGCCGTGGAATGCCTGGAGAGTCAGGTGGAAAGGTAAAGAAGGCTTTGAGCATCTGTTGATGTCATATCATGTGTCACCGTACAGTGGTGATGTCATATGAAGTGTCACCGTACAGTGGTGATGTCATATGAAGTGTCACTGTACAGTGGTGATGTCATATGAAGTGTCGACGTACAGTGGTGATGTCATATCATGTGTCACTGTACGGTGGTGATGTCATATGAAGTGTCACTGTACAGTGGTGATGTCATATCATGTGTCACTGTACAGTTGTGATGTCATATGAAGTGTCACCGTACAGGGATGATGTCGTCTCATGTATCACAGCACAGAGATGATGTCATCCCACGTCTCACAGCAGAGGGATGATGTCTTCTCATGTATCATAGCACAGAGATGATGTTGTCTCCTGTATCTCAGTACATAAGTGTTGATTTGCTGTGTGATGATGATATTATGGGGATGATAACAGCAGTCACTGTGGTTCTACAGGGGGACCGAGGCTTTGACGGACTGCCCGGCCTTCCAGGAGAGAAGGGGCACAGGGTGAGTAGGACAGGATCCTGTATAATACGATACATATATTTATATATGTGGAAAAGGCTTATTATTGTGTGAACGCTAAAATAGCCCAAGAACCTTGGTCTGTCACTCACAACTACACAAACCTTCACATATATATATAATATATATATATATGTATATATATATATATATATATATATATATATAAATAATATTTAAAGTATTTTCTACTTTAATTGATCTTCATTTGTTTATTCCGTTAGCTTAAAGAGGCTTATAACAGGATAGATTTTCAGGAATAATGGAGCATTTGTTAGTCGGACGGGAGAAACAAATTATGCTTTGTTTTTTGGTTAGCACTGAAATGGTGTTCATTTGTGGGATCAGACTGAGACTTGGCATTGTTTTGTAGGGATTAGTTGTTCTTTTAATCTGACTCACTTCACAACCGATGATTGGATGCCTTGGCTCCAATAGTTATGCCTCGGCAGCACCTAAACAGTAGCTCTGACCAAGTGGGAGGACGGATAACCAGAAAGGCTGGGTACTCTGCTGAGTTAACACGGGACTGGCCTGCTTTCAAGATTAGTGGGACTGGGAACTACTGGGACTGATAGTTCTTTAAACAATACCTCTTTCCTCTTGTCTGCCTGACTGTTTCTCATCCTCTTTCTGTCTGTCTGTTGGTATCATTGTCTGTCGGTCTGTCTGTATATTGTTTCTTTATGTCTGTCTAGGGAGAGTTTGGCCCTATTGGACCCCCTGGTTCTCCCGGAGAGGACGGACAGAGAGTAAGTCCCAGCCCTCCAGGCTGGTTGGTTATTCAATGTCCGTCTGTCCTCCATTGGTTCACTCAACATGCTTAGAATCACAAATATATTTGCTCCCTTGCCTGTTTCCGATTGGTTAGATCCAGCCCCCTCTAGAAACACACACACACACACACACACACACACACACACACACACACACACACACACACACACACACACACACACACACACACACACACACACACACACACACACACACACAGACACACACACACACACACACACACACACACACACACACACACACACACACTGACACACAAGCACTAGATACACCAACTCTTCCAATTGCCTTACTTTGTTCGTTTGTTGTGTATTTGTGTGTGCTTGCCCGGTGAAGTAAAGATTTTGGAACCGGTACAATCTAGGATCCCCCTTCACTTTGCTTTTCCTTCCACAGGGTGAGGACGGAGAGATCGGGCCACGGGGACTGGCTGGAGAGAGCGTAAGTACCCTCGCTCGCCCCTTAAACCCCGAACCCCCACAAGGACACACTCTGCTAGCTAAACTTTAGAATCACATGACCATCTCACACATCACCAAACATACACATTGAAATTCTTCCTATTCTAGTGGTGATTGTATTCCCCCCATTCATCCAGCAGGGGGAGTGCTTTGTTTAACTGTGATCATCAGCAATCAGAAATACTTTCATGGTCCTAGGGGATTAAGGATTCTTACGATAGCTGCATTAAACTACAAAACATAGCAACATAATATAACAATCCTACAATGTATAACCACCTTGTTAATTTATTTATAGGAACGATATCTCTAAATGTGTGTTCTCTTCTGATGCTGTAGGGTCCAAGAGGTCTTCTAGGACCCCGTGGCTCTCCGGGCCCCACTGGACAGCCTGTACGTACCCACCCTCTCTTCTGTTGAGGGGCCACACGTTAGATAACAATTCATAAACACAGTATAAGAAACCTTAAAACATTAAATTCAAGATAGGTTGTTTTTGTTTATTTGAATATTTACATATATATGAAAATAGTATTATATTGACATTAGCATGTATATGAATATAGTTAGATTTTAAATCCATATCCCTGTAATGAGTTGAAACGTATCTCCATATATGTGAGAGAAGACTTGAATGTGTTCTTATCTGCTGTGATCTCCACAGGGGGTAGCCGGTGTGGACGGCCCTCACGGCCCTAAAGGAAACATGGTACGCACTAAAGACTACTTCCTCCTTATGGAGGAATTTTTGTTTCAGTTTGAACTGCAGACGAAGAGCCATGTTACACTTTTTATGTCATGGGTTGATGCCGCTTTATTTCCATAAATGAGAGCGCTTCCCATTTTAAAACAGGTGAAGAAGTTTGAAGGTTTGACAGCTTAATATACGGCCAATGCCTTTTGCCATAGGGCAAGTAACTCGAGGGGCCACTAGCCCTTGAGGAAACATGAACCTTAGTCAGGTGACTTTTGGCATGTCTTAACACAGTCACTTGTACGTGAAAGTGTGTGTATTTTCAGTTTTTTAGTATTCCCTTTGGATTTTTTCAAATAGAGATAATACTGACGGTGACAGGGTTAGTATTTTAACAAACAACACCTTCATTATGATCTGATTGAATAACGTCTCTATCTCCTCCTGGTTCAGGGACCTCAAGGAGAGCCAGGCCCACCTGGGCAGCAGGGCATTCCTGGGACACAGGTGAGCACATCAAACACACCTCTCTTATCTCCACCTCAGACCAAAGAAACAAATGTTTTTGTAACTTAGTTCTGGTGATGTTAGGATTCCTCGTTTTAGGAAGAGAAATACCCTAAGAGTGACTATTACTATGTTCACTCACAATTTAAAAAAAAAGTGTGATTCCATTCTAAATAATTTAGAGTCTTTCTTTACTTTTTCTGGTTAGTGACAATCCAAGCTCCAGGAAATATGAGCAGGTTTTCTCATTACCCACCCTTCCTCTATAACTTCCCTTTCTCTAATGTTTATCCCTGGACACACAAAATGCATACAAACACACGCACACACAAACACACACACACACAAAGTGTGTGTGTGTGTGTGTACCTTGGGGTAAAGGTAATTTGAGGCGCTGGTGGTCAGTTTTTGCAGGTGGGGCAGTCCAAGCAGGCATTCCACGAGGACATGAATGAGATGCTTTCAGTATTCCCCCCCGCACCACCCACCCATACCCGATCACCCCCACCCACCACAGTGCATCATAACCCCCCCCCAGCCATACCCCATCCTTCCCACCCACCCATACCCTCACCCCCACGCCAAAGAGGATATCCTACCTTCAAAATATTTCTAAAAAATGTGCCTGCTTTTTGGTCATATGCCTGTCCGTCTGTTTTTGTGTGTGTGCTTTGCTTTTGCCGTTGCTATGGAAACAGCTTCTCACATGCTTCTTTATTTGTCTACATGTCACAGGGTCTTCCTGGACCCCAAGGTCCTATCGGACCACCCGGTGAAAAGGTACACACCCTTCTTTTCCTTTTCTCTTGAATTACGCAATATAAATCAGCAGAGCAACAAGCATGAGTGAGACTCGAATAATCCAGTAAAAAGAGTATCCATCGGGCTGTGGAATAAAACCTGCACTGTTTAAGACATGGACGCATACAAATGGAATCAGATTCAGAATTACCTTTATTGCATCTTAAGTACACAATAGTGATTTCATTAGGCTAGGTTATTCATCAGTCATACACCTCAACATAGCAGCAACAATACAAGATAACGTAAAAATACATAAAATAAGTTAAATAGGTTGCAGAAGTGTTAGTGGTACCAGCCATGGTTTGAACAACAAAGTTGAACAACAAAGTTGTTCAAATGGGTTGGTAGTTAAATTCACGTTACTCACTGCTGTTCAGAAAACTTGTTTTGTCATGACCTCTGACCTTATATCTTATGTCTCCCTCTCTCTCTCTCTCTCTCTCTCTCTCTCTCTCTCTCTCTCTCTCTCTCTCTCTCTCTCTCTCTCTCTCTCTCTCTCTCTCTCTCTCTCTCTCTTGCCGGTCCTGTCCAGGGACCCTCGGGCAGATCTGGGTTAGCCGGCTTACCGGGAGCGGATGGCCCTCCTGTACGTGGTCCTCTATCTACACACACTAATACACTCACATACAGATTATATAGGAGCTGTTATAGTGCAGCAGACATGCACAAAGCATATGCAAAGAATATGAATCACAAGTGTTATTGTGTTTCCATACATGGTATAAAGTAGATGTTTCATGGTTCTGTTTCTTCAAAACAGGGCCATCCCGGCAAAGAGGGACCTCCAGGGGAGAAAGGATCACTAGTAAGTCTCCACTAGCTGCATGATGCGGATGGATGGGTTGGGGGCTGGACGGACACGCGATGCATGATGGATGATGGATGGTCATAGTTGTTTGATTGAGGTTACGTTGGTGCTATGGATGGTGTGTTGAATGACTTTGAATGATGGACGTACAAAGGGAATACCTAAACGATGATGTGTAATGTATGTGGGTGTGTGCATTAAGTATGGTTTAGGGTACAGTAGTGACAGCAGGTTTAATGAGGTTTTGTTCTTTTTCCCTCCTCTAGGGTCAGGCCGGGCCCCAGGGACCCATTGGCTATCCCGGACCCCGGGGTGTCAAGGTACGGTCCCTAGGACATTCACACACGCACACACATGCATTAGATCTGCTGTGCATGGGACATATCGAGGTAGAGGTACAGGGAGAAGAATGACGTAGCAATTATGAAGCATGCGTATGATGTCTTTTTTCTTTATCCAATCGATCTTCTTCAAACTCTTTAGGTTTTCCATTCTTTCCAACAGCTCCATTGATCCTTCTTGACCAGTTCTATCGTTAACGCCGCAGTGTCTAAACCCCTATCCTTCGTTATTATATTTTTTACGTGGCATTTCCATGTGCTGTGCAAGTTCAAAAGTGTGCGTGAATAAAAAGCTGAATGAGGTGAGGACGAGTACACCAGATATGGGGCCTCTCAAGTAGCAGACATGTAGCAGCCACTATTCCTTAGCCTGTGTGTTTAGCCGCGTTAGTGTGCTAATGCTAATCTAATGCTAACCTGTGATCCTCTCTGTTGACAGGGTGCTGACGGTGTCCGTGGACTCAAGGGTGGGAAGGGAGAGAAGGTACATATCCCGATGTGTTCCTCATTATGCTGTGTGTGTGTGTGTGTGTGTGTGTGTGTGTGTGTGTGTGTGTGTGTGTGTGTGTGTGTGTGTGTGTGTGTGTGTGTGTGTGTGTGTGTGTGTGTGTGTGTGTGTGTGTGTGTGTGTGTGTGTGTGTGTGTGTGAGACAGCAGACACTGAGGCCGCCCCGGTCAGGTCTGGGGTCCTCTTGTGTTTTATCAGCTGTCATCATCAGATTGCTGTTGGCCTTTGAGCTGTCAGAAACACATCAACAACAACAACCACAAAATTATTTATTTTGTATGCTCAATTCTCCGAGGTAGGATGCCACAGTCTGAGACTGATGCTGCTGACCTGGGGTCAGTCTGTTGATTGTAAAGTGTTTGAAGAGAGGCACACCACTGTTTCGGTGGGACCTTTGGGTTCAAATTTATTATTTACAGCATGTTGTGTTAAAAACTAAAATATGTGTTCTCTTTGTTATTCTGAGTAATTATTAGTCTAGTTGCTTATATATTGAAATAACTTTGAGAGGGTTTCAGCAACAGCCACGTTCATATTTGCTCTTTAATGAATTATTTACACAGAGATCCAACAAGAAATCCTCAAGGAGAAAGGAGTTATGAATAAAGCATATCTCTTCTCTTTTCCCCTCACACCACCTCTCACCACTTTAGGTGCATGTGTTTGAGTATGTGTGAGTGTGTGTAATGTGTCTGTGTGTGTACATGCGTTTGTGACTATCTGTTTGTTTGTATCTATGTCGAGATGCCCAGTTTGTCTTTGAGTGTGTGGGTTTTTATATGAATGTGTTTGTCTATGCATGTATGTTTGTGTGTTTGTGTGTCTTTGTCCTTGTGTGTTTGGTCTTGAAGCTGCAGGCTTGTGGCAGCAGACATGATGGCCGCTGCATAATGCATCAGGCAGGGCTAGGGGTGCATGCAGCTGACAGACCAGGGGAGGGGAGGGAAGAGGGTGTGAGCCAACATGAGAGGAAGGGCTAGATCAATCTGTGGCCTTCAGCATCACTTGAAACCCCATTCAATTCGGCATTTCCTCTTGAGTGGACCAGAGGGGTTTCAAATTATTAAATAATTTCAGAAGAATCTGCCATCCCTGTTTACACACTCGCACATGTTAAACATGATCATTTTTTCTTAACGATTTTACCCCGATTATCACTCATACGGAAATGATTTGCATTATTTTACCAATTCTTGGAATGTTGTTACGCATTACGACCAGCAGGTGGCAGCAACGGGCATGTGATTCCCCCAAAACTTAAGGCAGGAAGCATGGAGCCGTTGAGTTCCAAAAATGGACATACTTCCTGGCACTCTAGGAAACAGACACTTTTAAAACACGATGAATCAAACAAACAATGAAGGAACGAGAACAATTAATACAAACGCAGCTCGAGGCTCAGCAGACGAAACCCCTTAGTATACGAGTGAAAACAATGTTGTGTTGTCTGAATGAGGTGAACATTTCCATTGCGGTGTCGTTTCAGGGCGAGGATGGCTTCCCTGGATTCAAGGGAGATATGGGTCTCAAGGGAGACCGGGTAAGGAGCCGCCGCTCATCCTCTCTCACAAAACCCTCAGTTCCTGCTGGTGGCCGTGGTTTGCGTATACGTGATAACCCAATTAACCTCTACTCTCCCTTCTTCTCCCCTCTACCCATTCCTCCTCTCCCTTCATCCCCCCTTTTATGCCCTTATGATTGTGTGTGTATGTATGTGTATGTGTGTGTTTGTGTGTGTGTGTGTGTGTGTGTGTGTGTGTGTGTGTGTGTGTGTGTGTGTGTGTGTGTGTGTGTGTGTGTGTGTGTGTGTGTGTGTGTGTGTCTGTGTGTGCGACACCAAAGGGAGAGCTGGGTATGTTGGGGCCCCGTGGTGAGGATGGTCCTGAGGGCCCCAAGGGCCGAGCGGGCCCTAACGGAGAGTCAGGCCCCATGGGTCATGCTGGTGAAAAGGTGGGTAACGTCTTCAACATGTTCAGATGATCATGCTATTTCATTTAAAACATTAAAAATATATCACACATCTTGTGTGATAGTTTTTGTTCCTCATCAATACATTGTTTGTGCTAAGAGAGTTGTTGTTGTTGTTGTTGTTGTTGTTGTTGTTGTTGCTGGTGCTTGCCGTGCAATGTGTGCTCATTGATGACCTCCTACAGGGTAAACTGGGGGTCCCCGGACTGCCAGGCTATCCAGGAAGACAAGGGCCAAAGGTACGATCCCTTGCTGACCCCCCAACACCCCACATAAAAACAAACAAAATCAAAACATGGTGCTTAATCCAGCTCCACAAAGTGCATTGATTGACACGCTGATAGCGTTGGCTCCTGATAACGATGTTGCACCTGCTAACAGTCCTCATACACGGTCCTTGATATTTCTCTGTTGTCACGGTTCCTCCCCTGCCGTTCTCTGAAAGACAGTTAATGGTTAACGTTACGCATGAAGAAACAACAGGCAGGCGTCCTTTTAAACTCAGTGGCCTATATGGGTTTGCAGATTAATATCATTCACTTTATTTAATAATTGAGTTGCTTTCAAGTATGCTTGGACCGTATGTAAACATTTTTCTAATATGGATTGGCTCAGAAGGTACGTCGCATAAAGGTTAGCATAAACAACATTGAAAACAAGCCACAAAAAAAGCTCACTGCTGGTGCAACAGTCAATCATGAGTCTTTCATGATCCGCTTACCTAAGCTAACAATAGCTTCTAATGATATTTTTTTCCTGCTGGCAAATAAATATTATAATTATGACTATAAAACTGTAGTAATTGTAATCTTAGAAAAATATGAAGATGTCTGTTTCCATTCAAAGCACATTTAACGCCTCCCTCACTTCGACTCAGGGCATGACCTTATTTGGAGGTTTAGACCCAGTGCTGATGGATAGTCTTGAAATTTTCATTTTCAAATTGGAACCATAAAACGATGATTTTTCAATCACATTCATAGGAAACAATGTTGTTATCCTTGAGGAGTTGAGTGACAGGAACTCATTGCATCACGATGGTTCCAGCAGGTGTTTTTTTTACTGAAACACCTCAGATGCAAAGCTGCAGAGAGAGTACCCTGTTTCCCTAAGCAGCTTTCCAACCTATGGTGCCAAGAAGCCGCCCAATGCCAGGAAATCATAGCAGTTGGCACTTTAGACCTGTCAGTGGCTTTGCTGTACAGTTTTAATCCACTCAAGCCACTCCTCCAAAGCCTTATTTTCTTTTTTCCAAAAGCACAAAAACACACCCAAACACCCAAGCCCCTAACAGAATGAGCATCCCTCCCAGTAAACACCCGCAACCGCATTGGCAACTGAGTGCCACGAACACACAGGCGCTGTTAGCTCGGTGTTAGCTCGCTGTTAGCTTCCCTCTGTGGTGGATCCCTTGCAGATGCTAATCTGAGTTGACGTGATCCCGACCAACACAGGCAGCTCGCTCCTGTTGGGGCCTGTCCGTCCTCATCAGGAGTCGCCTGACCTGCCCCCCGCGCAACCCCACTCCCATGTTGTCCTCCACACACGCGCGCACGCACACTGTCACTGCAACGGTCCTAATGTTGTGTTGTACTGTTTGCAGGGCTCAACTGGCTTCCCTGGGTTTGCTGGAGCCAATGGAGAAAAAGGAGGCAGGGTAAGGACCACAAACACAGACACACATGCACGCAGGCACACACGCACGCAGGCACACACACACACACACACACACACACACACACACACACACACACACACACACACACACACACACACACACACACACAAATGAGTGTGCCTATGTCCACACTAATATACAAGGACAATTGCATTTCACCAAACATAGTCAC
Source organism: Gadus chalcogrammus (assembly GCF_026213295.1). Classification (NCBI taxonomy): domain Eukaryota; kingdom Metazoa; phylum Chordata; class Actinopteri; order Gadiformes; family Gadidae; genus Gadus; species Gadus chalcogrammus. Next base: position 3,362,176 of record NC_079434.1, on the reverse strand, counting down.
ACACTGGTACAGACAGGATTGCAAAAACATGCATACTCCCAAAAACACAAACACTCTCTCGATAGAGACACACTTCCTTCCCGAGTGTTTGTGTAATACATTGGCCGAGCCATCATAATCCCACACAAAAGGAAATTGGTTCCAATTATGGAGGCGTCAGTGTGATGACTCGGCATGAAACGACCTCCGGAGCCAGGATCAATGTCGCCCAGAGAGGAGAACGCAACGACCCCCTGGACTGTCAATAACTACACCACCACCACCACCACCACCACCACCGCCACAACCACCCTAGTCACCAGCAACACAACCCCATCCCTATCACCACCCACAACCCCATCCCTATCAACACCAATACCACTACCAACACCATCGCCATCGCCACCTCCACTACCTCCACCACCACCACCGTCAGCACCACACCCACCATGCCCATTACTACCACCACTCCCCTCCATTACCACCACCACCTCCATTACCACCAGCCCCACCATCACCACCACCTCCATCACCACTGCCCCAGTCCAGCGCTGAATTTATTTTCCACTAGGCCCCTGTCTTACGATGACGCCTCTGTAAAACGGGTCTATTAGAAGCAAACAAGTTGTCGCTCTGTCTGTCTAGACAAAGTGACGGCTGAAGAGGAGAGCAAGGAGGGTACAGAACGGCGGCCATTAGTTTATGTTTAATGGATAATGTGGTTGGGGAGAGGTGTCACCCCCACCCCACCCGGAGAATGTCAGCATCACCTAAGGACACCCTCCCATGGGCTCACTAAGGCACACCGGCCTCTCTAGCACAACAGGCTCCCTCCATCTATATTCTCCAGGGCGGAACGCTCATCATGTGGTTGCTAATATCCCTCTGTCTGAGAGCCCCTCTTTAAGGTTGCGTCAGAAGCGATGCTACGTGGCTGCACTCGGCGATAAGGACGATATAAGTGGCCATAACTTCTGCTCCCAAAGCGATGTAGTTCATGATCGTTATTGATGTTCACGGTTGATCTTTGATTTCACTTCGGCATTGTCCTGTTTTTCGCCGATCAGGTGCTAGCGCTTAGCACGCGGTGATTGCGTTATGCACGCCTTTGACATTAGCAAAGCCTCCCTTTAAATGCCACATAAGACCGTTATGTAGTGCAATCAGGGATTGATCTCATTAGCGTTAACCTTCTACTAGCTCAATAAAATTCAGGCACCAGCTTTTGTGATACTGTGGTGTGGTTCGGCACAAAGCACACCGTAGCCTAACTCACACACACACACACACACACACACACACACACACACACACACACACACACACACACACACACACACACACACACACACACACACACACACACACACACACACACACGCATACACACATCAACACATACCATCGCCATGTCATACACACACACAGTTCAAGAACCCATGTTTGCTTGTTATCCCCAATTCCAGTCAGTTTTTATAGTCCATCATCATTTCCATCTGCAGCCCTTCTGTGGGGTCCATGGTGACTGATCAGATGTTTGAGAAGTGCTCCACCCAAGAAGATGTAATTATATGGGGAGCACGCCAACAGTTAAAAGAGTTGTAGAAGCGGATTACAAACAAGTGAAAAAATAATGTATCTTGTGGTTGACGGCCGCTGAAATCCGACTGGAGAAACATATTGCCTCCCACTCAATCACACGCAGAATGACTCTGTCACCAGAGTGAAACACACATCTAACGTTAGATATTTCTGTGATGTCTTGGTTGACGTCAAAGACATGTTCACAGTCGCGCACACAAGCAGGTACGCAGGCAAGGACGCTTATGCGCAAGCACACACACAGAAACACCCTCAGTCCGGTGAGGCTGTGCACCATTTGCTTGCTAAGCCTTATACAAAATTGAATTCCACCATAGCCCCGTCTAGCCCCTCCTTATGAAATAAATTATTCATGCCAGCAGAATGACCCTCATGGGCAGGAATGCTGTGGCTTTGTATCAGGACCATAGTTGAAAACCAGAGGCCAAAGTTCAGGAAGAAAGGATTATGAAAAGGTTTAGGTTCTTTCATCAGAAAGCCACAGATGTCCCTCATGTACACTGAGGAGGATGCAACGCAGAGACTCTTAGGAAGTGAAAGAAGAAGAACAAGGCTGTAGCAGAGAACCGGGCAAGATGCTCCCTCCCTGAAGCATTTTCTTCAATTGAACTCAAATTCAGAGGTTCTCCACAGGTTCTCCACAGTGACTTCACTTCGAGGGAATCATAAAAAACACTGATTAAGACGACATGCTAGTGATTGCCACAACACAGAACATATACAGTTTGAACTTGTTCGTGACTCTTCCACCACAGATGAATTAGGATAAGAAAGAGAGTGTTCACCCTGTTCCATATATAAGATATATTAAACTATATTTCTGTTTCCATCACAGGGTGTCGCAGGTAAACCGGGTCCAAGGGGACAGAGAGGTCCGACGGTACGTATCGCCGCTACAACCATCTGCTAATCTCATGCTAATGCTAATTCTAATAGCATGCTAATGCTATCTCAGTGATTACAGTGAAAATGACGAATGGAAATAAATACATTCAGTATTTAATTAGTACATCCATCAAGGTCTTGAATGCATATCTGACTTTGTTCTGAAGGATTTGTTTATTGAAAAACTTTCTCTTTACGGATAGCTAATGATATACACTTTTGGTGATGTAACTTATTATTATTAGTATTATGTTACTATAAGGCCACGTTTATACGTAGCAGGGTATTTATAGAAACGAATATTTCCACCCCTCCGTTTTCAAAAATAACATTGTGCACACAACATCGTTTTCAAAAAAGTTGTCGTTTACATCAAAACGGATAAATACGCCGTTGGGACATTATAACCATGCCAAACCTATGGGCGGCAGTGTAGGGAGAAGGATAAAGCCATGCAAGCCAATCAGAATCCTCAGAATCAACAACAACGAATAACACGAGCGTCTTCCTGTAACAAACAAACTGTAAACATAAGGCGCTCATATGACGTTAAGCATTTCCTGGCGCATAATGTGACGTTTCAGAACCTAAAACCCCGTTTCTACCCGTTGACACGACAACACGTAACCGGCGTTTTCAGAAATCTCCACTTTGGCCGGAGTTTTTAGAAATGATCGTTTTCTGTGACAAAAACTGCGTTTTCGTGTAAATGAGAGGCCAAACCGTGTGAAAATATCTGCGTTTTCCCTTCGTGTAAACGGGGCCTAAGTCTATAAGACCAAAGCACAACTTGCTCTCTGCTTGCTTCAGGCTTGTTTCTTTAGGACACAGAATTTGAAAAAGGACATCTGACCCGACAAAGGCGTGTACCTTGGACTCTGACTGCACTACTCTTATAGAAGTGCATGCACTCTGTCAGTCGTTCTGATGTCATCTCTATCTCATGCACTCTGTCAGTCGTTCTGATGTCATCTCTATCTCATGCACTCTGTCAGTCGTTCTGATGTCATCTCTCTATCTCATGTGCTCTGTCAGTCGTTCTGATGTCATCTCTATCTCATGCACTGAGCTCTGTCAGTCGTTCTGATGTCATCTCTATCTCATGCACTCTGTCAGTCGTTCTGATGTCATCTCTATCTCATGCACTCTGTCAGTCGTTCTGATGTCATCTCTATCTCATGCACTGAGCTCTGTCAGTCGTTCTGATGTCATCTCTCTATCTCATGCGCTCTGTCAGTCGCTCTGATGTCATCTCTATGTCATGTGCTCTGTCAGTCGTTCTGATTTCATCTCTCTATCTCATGCGCTCTGTCGGTCGTTCTGATGTCATCTCTATCTCATGCGCTCTGTCAGTCGTTCTGATGTCATCTCTTTCTCATGCACTCTGTCAGTCGTTCTGACGTCATCTCTATCTCATGCACTGTGCTCTGTCAGTCGTTCTGATGTCATCTCTATCTCATGCACTGCGCTCTGTCGGTCCTTCTGATGTCATCTCTCTATCTCATGCGCTCTGTCAGTCGTTCTGATGTCCTCTCTCTCCGTCTCTCTCCATCCCCCCCTGTAGGGTCCGCGTGGTGGACGAGGGGCCCGAGGTCCCACAGGCAAGCCAGGCCCCAAGGTACTTCATACGTCACACTACCTTCATTTTCAGATTTTCATTTATTATTCGTAAAATATAAGGGACAAAATAAGCAAAGAAAAATGTAAACAGAAAAATACCGTGAGGAACGAACATGAACACAAAATCTCTAGATAATCGGCATAGACACAGAAATGTACATAAAAAAAACATACATTCACACACACACACACACACACACACACACACTCATTGCACATATCATTTAACCTTGAAGGTTTTGCCGAACACATCGGTAGTCCCAGGCAGTAAAAGAGAGCTCTGATGAACTGAGTGCTGTGGTGTGTGTGAAACTGACCGCTCGGTCTCTCTCCTGCAGGGGACAGCGGGCAACGACGGCCCCCCAGGCCCACCCGGCGAGAGGGTGAGTAGAGCCCACATTAGCCCTGCCTTAATGTAACTCAGGGGACACGCGGGCCCCCCAGGGACCCCGTGTCCAGCAGACGACTCTGTGATCAGCGATGGTGTTGGTAGTGGTATTGGTGTTGATAGGGATGGGGTTGTGAGTGGTGACTCGTCCTCCGCCCTCCAGAGGCAGTAGAGACCTCTGCATAATGAAAGCCCCCCCCCCCTTCCTCTCCTTAATGTCTGAAGGCAGATGTTGTCGCTTGGACCCTTTGCTCTTTGGGATGGACAATGGTGATAAAGCCGTGGCGTGTGTCGGTGAATGTTTAGCAGCTGGCCAATGTTTCCCTGAGCAGCCATACACTGGTGTGTGTGTGTGTGTGTGTGTGTGTGTGTGTGTGTGTGTGTGTGTGTGTGTGTGTGTGTGTGTGTGTGTGTGTGTGTGTGTGTGTGTGTGTGTGTGCGCGCGGTACACAGCGCACGGATTAGCAACACTCGGCCGTTCCTCTATCCTATTGTTCTTCTTCTACCTTCTCAGTTTGAGTCTCCTCTCTTGAAACGTGTATTCAGAAATCATTGATATAGTTCTTTCACCCATCTGGTACCCCTTGCACATGTGTTGTGAATGTCTAAATCCATATCCCAAAAATATACATCTCCCATCCCTTTCACTTTGTCCTTAGCCTCTTGGGATCTAGTTTCCTAACACTTCGTGTTAGGTTAAACAGCGCGCTCCCCTGTCTTGTTCAGTCACAAGCAACCAGACAACTCTGTTGTTGTTGTTATGGCAACCCCCCGCCGGTCTGGGGCCGGGTTGCTCTGGTTTATCGCGTGAGAACGTGTGATCTTTGTGAGAGCACTTGTTAGAAGTGTTCTTAAGATGATGTGATGGCTCTGTTCTCCTTGTTCCAGTTGTATTCACTTTCCTCACCTGTTCACTGTCTCAGGGGCCTCAAGGACCCCAGGGGCCCGTCGGCTTCCCCGGACCAAAGGGCCCACCTGTGAGTAAAACAATTGTCTGCACTTAAACAAAATAAATGATGAACCAGGATCACTGAAGTGAAACGATCTTTAGTGTGGCTGTTACTCAGAGACTTCCCTCCTGTTACAGTCGAGCCAGTAAAGCCTTGTGTTCAAATTGTAATCGATTTGTCATCATGTTCATTTATTCACATTTGAAAAGAGTGACCAAACATTTAAACTTAGGGTTAGGGTTAGGGTTATATATAGGGTGATTATATTATTCTTAAATTCACTTTAAATGTGAACAATAATACGTTCAAACTGTTTTTTTCTCAGACTTTAAAGCATAAATTATTATCACCAGTACAATTTAATGTATTTATCTTTTGGCAGGAATCTTTGATTTGATTGACATTGAGTTCGTCACTCTCTGACTGTGTCTGTTTGTGTTTGGCAGGGACCTGCAGGGAAGGACGGCCTGCCCGGACACCCTGGCCAGCGTGGAGAGACAGTGAGTCACTGCTCAGTCCTTCACAGATCTGGCCCTGGTGATCTGGTGCAACACAGCCCTGGTGCACCTACAGGGATTTGGTTTGCCGACAGTGACTTTGTAGTGATCTGGTGAACCATTAGATATCTGGTCCACCAGTGATCTGGTGAACCATTAGATATCTGGTCCAACAGGGAGCTGGTGAACCATAAGATATCTGTTCCAATAGTGGTCTGGTGAACCATTAGATATCTGGTCCAACAGTGATCTGGTGAACCATTAGATATCTGGTCCAACAGTTATCTGGTGAACCATTAGATATCTGGTCCAACAGTTATCTGGTGAACCATTAGATATCTGGTCCGCCAGTGATCTGGTGAACCATTAGATATCTGGTCCAACAGGGAGCTGGTGAACCATAAGATATCTGTTCCAATAGTGGTCTGGTGAACCATTAGATATCTGGTCCAACAGTGATCTGGTGAACCATTAGATATCTGGTCCAACAGGGATCTGGTGAACCAACAGTGATTTTGTGCACCAACATTGATCTGGTGCATTAAAATTTATCCGGTGAACCATAAGATATATTTTCAATGATTTGATGCACCATCAGTGATTTGCTGTCTCCCCAGACCTCATCTTCCCCTCAATATCTCCTAATCTCTTAAACTCAAAGCTTATCACCGCTCTCTACAGACCCGTCTGTTGTTTAGTAGAGCGGACCTCGGGTTCGATGGATCCCCACCATCCCACCATCACCCTGCAGTCTTGCTCTCATCCCTGTCCTGTTTTCTAATATTGTGGATCAAAAGTATTTTTGGTAAATTTACAAATAGTTGGTAATATGGACGGTCTAATGGTTTGTGGCACTCGTGACAAACCAAGCTGTTAAAGTGCAAGCCAACAAACAAACAACTGTTGCTGAAGTGATTGAACCTCTTTCAAAAGTGAGGGAACCTGCTAGAACAATGGCGCTGCAGAATGTTTGTTGTGGAAGCCAGGAGTATGAGGGCCGTGCAGAAGAACCTGGAGCAGGGATTCATCCCCGCTGAAGAGCCTGGAGCAGGGATCAGCTGGCAAGCCTCAGCCCTTAACTCAGCCCTTATCTCAGCCCTTATCTCAGCCCTTATCTCAGCCCATATCTCAACCCTTATCTCAGCCCTTATCTCAGCCCTTATCTCAGCCCTTATCTCAGCCCTTATCTCAACCCTTATCTCAGCCCTTATCTCAACTCTTATCTCAGCCCTTATCTCAACCCTTATCTCAGCCCTTATCTCAACCCTTATCTCAGCTCTTATCTCAACCCTTATCTCAGCCCTTATCTCAACCCTTATCTCAGCCCTTATCTCAGCCCTTACCTCAGCCCTTATCTCAGCCCTTATCTCAGCCCTTACCTCAGCCCTTATCTCAGCCCTTACCTCAGCCCTTATCTCAGCCCTTATCTCAGCCCTTACCTCAGCCCTTATCTCAGCCCTTACCTCAGCCCTTATCTCAGCCCTTATCTCAGCCCTTACCTCAGCCCTTATCTCAGGCCATATCTCAGCCCTTACCTCAGCCCTTATCTCAGCCCATATCTCAACCCTTATCTCAGCCCTTATCTCAGCCCTTACCTCAGCCCTTACCTCAGCCCTTATCTCAGCCCTTATCTCAGCCCTTACCTCAGCCCTTATCTCAGCCCTTACCTCAGCCCTTATCTCAGCCCTTATCTCAGCCCTTACCTCAGCCCTTATCTCAGCCCATATCTCAGCCCTTACCTCAGCCCTTATCTCAGCCCATATCTCAACCCTTATCTCAGCCCTTATCTCAGCCCTTACCTCAGCCCTTACCTCAGCCCTTATCTCAGCCCTTACCTCAGCCCTTACCTCAGCCCTTACCTCAGCCCTTATCTCAGCCCTTACCTCAGCCCTTATCTTCGGGTGTGTCCGTGCTTTGTATGCAGCGGCCGTCCCCGGACCACTGCATAATGCTCAAACAACCTGGAACACATTCACCTCCCCACCCCCCTTCCTTTCTCACAAACTCTATCGCAGTGATCTGCAACCCCCCCCCCCCCCAACACACACACACACGGATGCACACACTCCCCACCCAAGGTTCAATCAACCACTACGCAGGGATTTCATTGAGAGCGTTTATGAAGAGTTTTCACCTTCTCCGGGGGAGGATTTATGTGGGGCCCCTGGAGCATCCGATACAAGAATTGATCCCGGTAATCAAACTCACCAGCGCCCCTTCCCCCCCAGCGCACCGTTTCCCGCCCCACACGTCTCCGCTCGTCTGTCAGGTTTGTGAGGGGACAGGTTTGGGCGCTGTTACCATGGCGTCCGATAGACTAGCAATGGATGAATAACGCATCCGCGTCAATCAGGAAGAGCGCTGATCGATGGAGCCAGAGTGGTTGTGATCAGAGGGGGCCGACAGATCCATGGCATCTTCATCCATTACTAACGCTGCCTTAATCAAGGCAGGTTACAAAGATGGGTAAATGGAGGACAGACTACTGCACACGTTGAATATTGATTGGATTGAAAACGGAGATACAGAAGGCTGAGAGTAGATCTGTGTTTTAATGGGACCATGGTCGACCTCCTTCTCTGTTAGGTCTAGTAGTGACCACCCACTAGCTCTGTGTTCTACTCACTGGAACGTTGGCTGTGCGCTCATTATGATATTAATAACCATGCATAAATGCATCAGCAGGGTTCATCTGTGTCACTTAAATAGTCGAGATTAAAGAATAGCCAAAATCACACACAATGTCTGTCCGTAATCCATTCAAATTCCATCCTTCTACCGTATATTATAAAATAGACTACAGCTAAGAAAAGTATACCAATATTGGTGATCTACAAATAACCTGCCGATACTATGCATAACACACAATATCGAACATGTGGACCTGTCCAACAAGGGAAGCACAATAGACATCCTCATAATTCTCCATTTTACATTTGAAAGACGTCGTCCTGTACTCAAGTAGTGGTACTGATTTGCGGCTGATTGTGCATCGTGAATCACCACTCAGCAGACGTCGAACCGCAATGTTTCTCTCCCTGGACAAACACATTTGACGAGGACATAAGTGGCGTTACATCAATGGCAGGGTCCATGGCAGCCTGTTGTGTTTAATATGGTCTGATAGTAATGAGACTTCTCTTCTCTATCTTTAGGGATTCCAAGGAAAGACAGGCCCCCCGGGGCCCGGAGGAGTGGTCGGACCCCAGGTAAGAGGATCTCAACCATAGCTGAATCATCAACAATGGTTACATCACTTCATATTTCAGTTTCCCTTTATGGTTGCTGGCTACATTTTACCTGGTAGTTTGGGATTTAAGTTTACTTTGGTTCATATGTTGTCATCGTCATAAACATAAATGATGATGGGTTGAATTATAATAAGTGTAGCGCATTCATAGCATAATGGTTTGAGGATGAGGGAAGTCCACGATGCAAACAACGCAGCCGTCTCTCTGCGGAGCTGGATGTCACTCTCTGACTTTGGGAGACCGGAAGCTAAAGTTGTGTTGGTGCCCTAGGGACCCACCGGAGAGACTGGCCCAGTGGGCGAGAGGGGCCACCCCGGACCCCCGGGCCCACCCGGAGAGCAGGGTCTACCTGGTGCTGCTGGCAAGGAGGGGGCAAAGGTCAGTGCTGGTGAATGACATGAACAGTCCAGGTCTAAAGCTGGGAGAGGTTTACTAATCCGACGGGATGGATTCAAGGTTCAGTAAGTTAGAGAGAAAAATAATGGTTTTCAGTTTCAATAAAGCAGTTTGAAAAGTGCAAAGGTCCACCAACAATAGTACTGACTACACCATTTAATGCACTGTTCTAACAACGTTTATAAAGGAAGCCAACATGAATCCAAAGCTGCAAGGCTTCATGGATTATCGGTTTTGAATGAATGGTTTGTTTGCGGAATAGCATTTTTTGAAAAGCATAGTCTGGCACAAAGATAATGATGCTAAAATTGGAAGAATAAAAAGGCAAAAAAAAAGGAAAAACACCATGCTTGCGTGAGAAATGAGGGTACTTGAGTTTGCAGGCAGTGGCTGTCTCGAGCTGCCCTCCTAGTCGGCAATCACGTGCACATTAAGGGAAAACACAATCCATCTCGGAGACGGATGGCATTTCTCCCCTTCTATTTTGTGTTTCTTTTTTTCCCCCTTCTGAAACCGTCCCACATTACAAGGTGCAGCTAGCCTCCCCAGGCTCCCTCCCCCTCCCCCCCCCCGCCTCCCCCTTTCATTTTCTCCCCATCTCCTCCCAGGCAGACACTTTAATCAAGTCCGACGGCTAACTGCAAGCCCTCTGCCACTCATGGCACCACCCTCAACCATGGACAGCTCCACACACACTCACACACACACACACTCAAAAGCAGTGTCTCCTCCATCAGTATGCCAAAGGCACATCCTGGAGGTGTTTGCTGCTTGGGCGGCGGAGGCCAAATCCTCTTATGCCTCTTGAGTCCGCCTCCCCTGTTTGCAGGTAGAGTCAGGCCTGTCAAGACAAAAGTAGCACACAAAATAATACTGCAAGGAAGGAAAAAATGAAAGAAGGACTAACAGCTTTGGTTTGTGGGTCTTTGTGGGAACAGGCAAGAGGGGGAAGTTGCTCTTTATGCCGTTGTTGCTTGGTTGAGGTTGTGTGCGCATCCAACCTAAACACCCAGATAGGGCCAGGTATTAGCAGACGCAAAGGATAAATCTCCTGCGCAGTTTGTGCTTAGACTCCAATTGATAAGACACTAAACAAATGACACATATACATCTGGGGATGATCTCAATGTATTGATGTTTGTTGGGTTGATTGATGTAGATAAACTATGGTTATAGGTATTGACTGTGACACTTGGCCTGTTTCATTATTGCTGTATTCCTCCATATTCCTGTCCCTGGTAATTAGTGCAGGGTTTCCTACACTCTCAGCGCTCTGTCGTCAATGTGTAGCCGTTGATTGAAAAGCGATGGCAGCCAACGTTTGGTCGCAGTGATAATGGATTCAAGTCAAGAGAAATTCACCACAGCTAAATGATTGACTCTAATGGTCAATATTAAGATTAATGTCTGTCACAAAAAGACAGAGAAGAGAGATTAGGGGGTGTAGAGGGGTGTTCAGAAGTCCATTATTCATCATTTATTTATCACAGCTATCATTCATAGCTGATGAACGGTCAATGCTTTGTGTATTACTTTACTACTAGTTTAGGATTATAGTGATTTACAAAGAGAGAGAGTGAACCAGGGTCACTTATTATTAACCAGTAGTTGAGTAGTATAGATGCATATAAAGAGAGAGTAAACCAGAGTGAGATATTATAAACTTGTTGGGTACTTTAGTAATATACAAAGAGAGACTGCACCAAAGTCAGATATTATTAAATGATGGAGTTCTATACAAAGCCATCACTTGCGATATGGTTACCCGTTATACGATCAGGGATTGTTTTAGGTGGAAGAAGTCTCAAAAATCTGTTTTAGGTTCATATCCAAAGTCTGATGGCAGACTCATGTTTGGGTGAACGGGATGGCTAATTCTCTTTTGATTCATATTTATTTACAACTATCATGTTGCTGGAGGCGGGGATCTCTAACTGTGTGGTGGCTATTAACAGGAGCAGACATTTTTAGTATTTGTGAAAAAGCCTCCTTTGTACAGCCATGGTCACAATACACCAGCCCCATAATAGAGACACAGCTGTATTTGGCCCGCCCTGGGCCATGTCTGATGGAAATCTGTCTGAACGGGAGGGGCGCCAGCATTAATTCCAGAGCAAATACAAATATGAGCTGGCTGAATGGTCTGGTTCCCAGGCGATGTTAGGACCGCTTGGTCAGAGGACGAGGTGAAAGCAACCCCGCCAGGTCTGAGAGCAGCTCAGAAGATGTGTTGTACTGATGATGAAGTGAAACAATCTTATCAATTCAGGCTAGTAAACTGTGTTGCCAGTTAAAAAAAAAAAGCATTGGAAAGCAATGTGCCGGGTTAATGTGGTGCCTTGGTGCCTCGTCCCACTACGAACAACACTAGATTACGCTTTATAATGCATATGCTGAATGTGTTTACCTACACACTATTGATTAATGGCTACTCTTGCTAACCACGTCTAGCCTGACACTGCCCTTGTGGACAACAATCTGACTCTATCAGCTGCAGGCAACTGATCAAATGGAATAGAATTGTTTAATAAAAACCAACCCATCATGTGTAAACCAAAAAAAAGGTTGCCCCTCATTTAAATGATGATCTATCACTTGGTCGGTATCATTTCAATGGATTTGATACTCATTGTTTCTTAAGTTCTTGTTTATCTATCATATCTACTGATTCAATACGAACACGACAGATGGTACATTGTTTTATTTGACTGCCTTTAGGGAGCCAGACATAGAAAGCAATGCGTAGTTATTCCCATATCAAGTTTGGTGCATTCAGCAGGGTAGAAGAGTTAGATAATTATGTTATGCTTAAAAAGTGAGGTTGATTATAATGGATTGTAAAGGATATGACAGAGAAGGCTTCTGATAGAAATGTCCTCATGTTGCTTCTATAATACTTGTTGTTTGACTTGGCTGTTTCTTTGTTTCCACTGATTCTGTATTTCTCTTCCCCCCCCCCCCCACAGGGAGATCCGGGCCCTCAGGGGACCTCTGGTAAAGACGGGCCTCCTGGCCTCCGGGGCTTCCCCGGTGAGCGAGGTCTACCTGGTGCCACGGTGAGTTCTGCGCCCGCCTCCCCCCCCCCCCCCCCCCCCCCTCCCTGCTGCGCGCCCGGGCGTAGGCTGAGCAATAGAGACAGAGCACCGCCTGGCCCCCCCCAACGGGACGGCCGCGGCGACGTGTTGAGCTATTCACTTCATTAAAGAACACAACCGGCTCCCACCGGCCCCCACCGGCCCCTGCCCACCCCTACTCTGCAAATCAATCGGGCAGGCAGGAAATCTAAAGTGACGTCTGGCAAATGAAACAGCCGCGCCTCGACCACGCTCCACCGCCGCCGGTACGGCTGTTTTTCACCCACTGCAATGCATTGTGGTCCTTCATTAGTATATGAGGAGGGGGCGGGGTTGATCAACTGTGGGTTGCTGGAAACGTAACAATAACAACTTGCTGGCTGTTTGGCTCAAGATATTTTTTTTTCAGCCATTTTTCTAAAAATCTTTATGCCTTGTTTACTCAGTGCGTTACCAAGAACTTGATGTTAATAATTAGTGTGCAACTGGGAATGGGTCGGGTTTCACCTGGAAGGTCAGCCAGGCTCTGCCCAGGCCCAAAGCACAACACACTGATTGTTTTCCTGGGCTGTTATTTAGTGTAGTGCACAGCCGGGGCCAAGGGAGACTCATTACCCACACTGCCATGAGTACAGGCAGCACAGCCTTCTGGGGAGTCACACACGCACACACGCACACACACACACACACACACACACACAAACATAAACGAGCACTGCAGGAACCAAAATGAATGTGCACACATAAACAAACCCACCGCAAACACTAACAGAAACCCACACAAACAAAACAGTAGCATCATCAGTTCATTCCGAAATATACACTAACAACATATAACAACCTGACTTGAAAAACGGTATAATCTCTCTAACACAAACACACACACACATACACACACAGACTCAGTCGATTGTTACTCATGGAGAAGGGATATTGAAGGGCGAAATATGAGCCAATCAATGAACATTACCAACTCTGAAGCATGTCTCCGCATAGCCCTCCATTTCTTGAAGCGCCTCCTGTTGATTTCTCTGGCGTTCCAGAAGTTTACTTTTAAGGTGTTATTGTGCTATGTTATGCTTGACCTGCAGTACCTCTTTGTCATTGGAGGCATCATTTATCTGAGCCCTTACCACGGCAGGTATTGATGACTTGAAAAAAACAGGCTCTAGTGAACACATGTGATTGTTTGTGTCTGTAACCTCCATTTGGATCGCAAGTTGCTTTTGTGTTGTTGTTGTTGTTGTTGTTGTGGTTGTAATGCCCTAATGTCTTGTGTTTGTTTTCAGGGTCCTGCTGGTCTGAAGGGAGGAGAGGGGCCACAGGGACCCTCCGGCCCCGTCGTAAGTCTGATCTGTACTAAGAGCCTATCCAACGTCCTAATTGTGGCATGACATCACGCTGTAAGAGCCTGTGGTTTACCATCCGCATTCAGCAGCGCTCACTGGGGGGGGCACGATGAGCTGACACATCACACAAAGAGCACGCAGCCGACTGCATCGCTGGTGTCTAGCATCAGGATAGGAGTCGAGCGTGTCTCTCACACACACACACACACACACACACACACACACACACACACACACACACACACACACACACACACACACACACATACCCACCAACTCACTCACTCAGTCACCCATCTATCTCCTGGGAAGGTGCGAGTGGAAGGTAATATGATCTGTCCGTCTCGCTGACTTCCTAATAAAATGATATTTTGACAGACAGAAGCGTTTACACAGTCTTTGGTGAGGTTTGGTTTGGGGGTGGCTCGTTCTTCCCTTGTTGGTCGTGTAATGATAACGGTATGTTATTTGTGGGATGGGGGTTATGGTGGGTGGGGGGGAGACTCTAGGAACAGGCTGTTGTCCTCTGCCTCATCGGTTGGAATTGGTTGGGTGTGATCTAATCAAAGCCATAAGGCTCTGGGTGCCGAGAGTTAACAAGTGTGATTTTAACAAACACAGCGACTCTAAACCCACTTAATGGAAACACTGTACCACAGCTGTGGACGCCACGGCTTAATCTGCATAGTTTAAAGACGAAATAAACAAGGCACCCAGGTGTTCCCGGGCCACCCCTTACCCGACGGACCCCGGACACGCGTTTGTGATGCTGCGGGGCTCGTTAGTGAGAGCCGGAGGGTTGTTTTACCGAACACCCTAACAGCATTAAATGGTTCTAAACCCTCTTGCAGATTGGTGGATTAAAGGTTGACACAGCTTCTGAATCAGTAAATGTGTTTTTTGCCTCTTGTTGACCCTGGATCTTTCTTTTAAACACGCGCACATACACTGACCCAACCCCCAGGGCTCGCCTGGTGAGAGAGGTTCAGCTGGACCAGCCGGTCCCATCGGTCTGTCTGGTAGGAACGGCCCCCAGGGCCCCCCTGGACCTGCGGGAGAGAAGGGCGCACCGGTACGTTGCGTTTATGTCTTGCATTTGCATTCTTGTACTGAGCTGACCAAAGATCATGTTAGGCGTTTTGTTTTCTCACCAAATGTGTGTGTGTGTGTGTGTGTGTGTGTCCACCACTCTAGGGTGAGAAAGGTCCTCAAGGGCCCGCTGGTAGAGATGGTGTCCAGGGGCCTGTGGGTCTTCCTGGTCCCGCCGGACCCCAGGGACCCCCTGGAGAGGACGGGGACAAGGTCCGTCTGGCTAACCTTCTGTCTTTACTTTACGTTTATCTTGTCTGGCCTATTTCCTCTTTGATCGAGAATTTACAAAATTACCAAAAATACGTCTTTCAAACTTCAACAGATTGCAATCAATCTTCGTACGTCGCACCATCTGTGTCCCAAATGTGTCCCCCCCCACTGATGCTAATCCATCTTCCTAAGCAGTAGTGCGGCCAAAATGAAATTAGACTAAGTGAAAAATGAAAATACTGTTGCTTGTCTCATCTAGTCCAAACATAATGCCCAGTAGCGTTAAGTCTGTTCAGCGGCCAAACAGCGGAGATCACATCATCCCTTCTGCAGTGCTCATCAACGCACATAATGGAGACATTGATGAGCAATGGTGTTGCTTGGGTTGGCTTGGTGTTTCTTTTAAGATGTAACATTAAATGTTGACTTTTGAGCTGGAGGTCAGTGTTTAACATGATGGTTGTGTGTGTGTGTGTGTGTGTGTGTGTGTGTGTGTGCGTGTGCGTGTGCGTGTGCGTGTGCGTGTGTGTGTGTGTGTGTGTGTGTGTGTGTGTGTGTGTGTGTGTGTGCGTGTGCGTGTGCGTGTGTGTGTGTGTGTGTGTGTGTGTGTGTCTGTGTGTATTGTCTTTCCCAGGGAGAGGTTGGAGAGCCTGGACAGAAAGGAAGCAAAGCTGACAAGGGAGAGCAGGTGGGTTGTGGGTTATCACTCAGGGACCACCAACTGAAATCATGTCATAAAGTATTTAAATGAATTATTCTGCAGTGATACATCAACCATTATCTTTGTTGTGTCTTTGTTCAAACATGATTTGAATTTGATCCTTTCTTTATGTAACAACAGTTTTGTTTCTCCTCAATGTCTAGGGTCCACCCGGCCCCGCTGGTATCCAGGGGCCCCTCGGCGCCCCGGGTCCAGCTGTGAGTACCGCTGGACTGACTTCCCCAGAGCTAGCTCACGCTAACAGATGTGCTACACCGATGGCTATCGCCTCACACAGTACACCCCGGTCCCCAATGCACGCAGACACATACACACCGACTGAAGCGTGTTTAGCCTGGATGCACACGTAGGCAATCCCGTCAAACTCTGACCCAGCCGGCGCTCTGTGTGAACAGGGAGCGGACGGAGAGCCCGGCCCCAGAGGACAGCAGGGCATGTTTGGACAGAAGGGAGACGAGGGTGCGAGGGGATTCCCCGGACCCCCTGGACCCATCGGCCTACAGGTGGGTACTCATTCAGTCCCTGTGGTCCAGTTTTAATTGGAGCTGAAACTAAATAGGAAGTGAAGGTCAAAGTTCACATGTGTGTCCACTCTTCACCATGTTACGATGCCCCAAGCGTGTGCGAAGTCGACGTTAAACCAATGTTTTAATTGGTTTAGTAGTACATTATCATACTCAAAAGTTTGATGGTCAAAGGTCGCCGAAGTGGTCGATCTCATCCTGACTGGGCTCACCTTTCCATAAGAAAACCCTATGTACTGTGACTGTCTCTCTACCTTCACCTCGGTTTCTAAGTGAGCTTCAAGAGCCAGCTTTGGCTGCTCTGGTGACGTTTACGTCCAAAGTTTAAGTGAAACCAAGGGACCAGAACTCATCCTGCTATTGTTATTAATATACAAGTTGTAGTACGTGTTTATGTTCCTCTTTAATGTAAATGTTTACAACAGGTACCTTTATTCTAGCACATATCTTAACGCACAAATCGAATATCCATATTTGACCAGCGATGATGTGTCAAATTCAAATTCACACAAATTCCACGCATGCTCCTGCAGAATACACAGGCCCACCTACGCATTAACCCTGCTCACTGTATGGAGCTATATAAATGAATCTGTTATCACAACTCGACCCCGGCCTCCCAGTCTTTTCAGCTTCCTCCAGCTCCATTCAATTACATGGGCCAATGAACACATGTTCATTGGCCCATGTGTTGCTCTCTGATGAAAAATATATAAAAGTATATCCGAGAGTGGACTTGATTAATTTAATTGGCCGTGTGTGTGTGTGTGTGTGTGTGTGTGTGTGTGTGTGTGTGTGTGTGTGTGTGTGTGTGTGTGTGTGTGTGTGTGTGTGTGTGTGTGTGTGTGTGTGTGTGTGTGTGTGTGTGTGTGTCTGTGTGTGTGTGTGTGTGCGTTTGTGTCTGTGCTCGCACTCAAGCACTACATTTACACAGATTTGACCATTTCCCCTCTTCTGAACCCGGTCAAATTAAATGAAAACACCACACATAAATGTACACTTCAAAAGAACAAGCCGCATTGCCACCCTTAGCCTGATAGTCAACATTAGATTTATTTTAATACCAGCTCTCCAAAGCCACACACTAGACATGCCTATCAAAGCAATCAGAAGGGTTGGCCCTGGTGCTGGGTGTGTGTGTGTGTGTGTGTGTGTGTGTGTGTGTGTGTGTGTGTGTGTGTGTGTGTGTGTGTGTGTGTGTGTGTGTGTGTGTGTGTGTGTGTGTGTGTGTGTGTGTGTGTGTGTGTGTGGTTGGGTGTGTGTATGTGTGTGTGTGTGTGTTTGTGTGTGTGTGTGGGGGGGGGGGGTCTTGATGAAATTACACAAAGCACTGGCTCATTGTCTCAGAGTGCCATCCCCTCTCTACATTATGCACACCCAGTTCGATCGCCCATTTAATTGGTAGTAATTCCCTTTCCATTGGAAGTGAATTACATTGATTCCATTAATAGCTCCCTGGAAGCCGGCCCAGAGAAGTGGTGCTCGTCATGGAGCCCAGCTCAGGCCAACCAGTGTAATTACTGTCCCCTCTTAACGAGCCTATGCTGGGAGGATATTACCACTGATGGAAGGCTCTCAACTCACGGGGGGACAGGAAATACAAGTAGTTGGCAAGAAATGCGCTACGATTTCTTTCAGATGGCACACATGTGCTCAGAGCAGGGGGATCCTCCTCTGAAAGAAGCCATCGACCTGCCCGGCTCTTCTCTGTGCCATGTACATTTACATTTACATTACGGGCATTTAGCAGACGCTTTTATCCAGTACATTTGTCAGAAGAAGGTGAAACAATATTAGTTAATCCATTACCCGTGTGCAACAAAGATAACGAGGATAAGATGCTACACAACTAAGTACTATAACTAAGTACGACACACAATAAGTTAGTACAATATGTGCCAGGACGTACAACATACAATAAGTTTGCATGTGCAGGTATTAAAGATAAGATCTATACAGCATTGAACCGTTGGGAGTTGTTTAGACCGTAGCAGCTAATAGATTCATAAATATGAATTTAAATCAACTGTAGGTGGATTCAGGGCTGGAAGTAGACTTGACAGGCACACTTACACGCTCTGTTGAGAGACAGTACATCTCGCTGCACTAAAGAGTGATTATAACATATTCCTGCACACATTCTCTTTAACAATTTAACTATTTCAACTCAAGGCAGACATGTTCAAAATCATGACAACAGTTTTAACAAGCTCATTCAACGTTCACGTTTTATCGTGCACGTTTTAATCCTCATATCACAAATTGATTGCAAGCAGACCTGCTGAAGAGCAACATGTGAGACATTAAGCAGAGCTGTAGTGTCTCACTGTGTGCGATAGCTCACGATGCACCAATTAGTATACCTGGTTTCTGCTTCTTTGGATGAACACATCCTTTGACTTGCTTTTTTCGGTGACCACTTGCAATGTTGTTCCTGATGACAGCTTTCTGGGAATCTGTGTTTTCAAGGACTTGTGATTCATATTTTTTAACTCTTTAAAAATATATATTATTGAAGAGGTTTGTCGGAGTGCGTGTTTGTGTATGTGTGTGTGCTTATTGGTTTTGTTTGAGCATGTGTGAGATGACTCCTATGAGTTGACACTGACGACATCAAAATATCTCCTAACTTGATTAGTTTTGCCACCTGCAGCATCACTGTTTTTGGCAAACACATCTTGTAGACATTATATTTTACAGCATAGGATTAGGGCTGTGTCAGAACATGGAATCATCATGGGTTTTCTTTGTCTTTTTCTTTCCCATTTAGGATTGTAAAATATATTTTTTATAAATGTCTCAATGTATTTCGAGGTCTCATTAATACAGCCGGCCAAGTTGATTTAAATGTGACCAGGTCCAGGCCTCATTGCACAGCCAGATGTTGCCAGTACATTCAGGAAGGCTGGCATAACAAAATGCTTACATGGTCGCCTGAAGAACACCACAACACATTTAAAACCAATGTTTGCTTCTTCTTCTTCTCATCCCCAGGGTCTGCCCGGACCCCCAGGGGAGAAGGGAGAGAACGGTGACGTGGGCCCTATGGTGAGAGTTCTTCATCATGTCATTCCTCTGGTTGGCTGTCCGACCGTACCCCTGTTTGAGCCTCCTCTCATCTCCCTCTCCTCCTCCTCTTCAGGGTCCGCCTGGCCCCCCCGGTCCACGAGGTCCCCAAGGTCCCAGTGGAGCTGACGTACGTACCCCCGGACCACACGCATCACAACACGCCAGCGCCTGCTGGTCACAGGGTCAACCAGCCCCGCCACACAGGCCGCCACTCTGGGCCACCTCGTCATAATGTTCTGGAAGAGAACCCAACAATGACACAATAATGATGAGATACCAAGAAAAGTCCAACATTAAAGATAAAATACACATATGTTGTACGTGCATCCAAATGGAGAGTACGAATTTATTATTCTGCCGGGCGAGATCCGTTTAAATGCCTTGTTCATAAGCAATTGTTACATACAGTACATCATCTCACTGGTGATATGTGATCACACCACCTCTGTAGGAAGACCGGTACAGATTGGTACGCTTTGGTACACATTGCAGTTTGCTGTCTGTGATTTGCTTAAATTGTTGTGAGGCGGTCCCCGACCTGCTCCTGCTCGGTATTTGATTCCCATTTGGCTATAATATGGTCCAGTGTTTGTGGTGTGAATGTGTGAAACCTCTGGCTCAATACTTTGTGCTTCCTCTCACAGGGTGCACAAGGACCCCCTGGTGGTGTGGGCAGTATGGGCTCTGTCGGAGAGAAGGTGAGAACAGAAAACCTTTTCTGGGATTCAAGCTTTTCTCATTTTAGTTGTCCCATGCTCAGGATCCAATACCAATTATTGATACAGATTGTTACTTGATTATTTTAACAGCTACCTAATGAGAACATAAGGTCTGGGGGGGATATATATATATATATTAAGGTTATATTGCAGAGCACTATAGGTGTGAGACATTGCCAGTACCAAGTGACTGCATTTCAAAGTGACATTACCGCCTTGACAATATAACGGTTGATTTTATTATTTTTTCCACTTAATTTCACTGCCAGTTGGCAGCTGCTCCTTCATGCAAAGCAGCCTCTAGGCTGCAGAATCCCCTAGAATATGACAAGTTATTAAGGCGCACAGATCAACTATCCACCGACTTCAACAGGTCACTATTAATACGGGGTCATTAATGCTATTGCTCACGCCTAATTTCCTCGGATGTATCCCAGGATGAGGAGCACATGCATACCTAGACTAAAGTTTAGCATGAGGTCAAGTCACCAAAATGCATCTAATTGATTGATTATGAAAGCAGGTGTTGTATTACTGTATACATGCATGTGTGTGTAGGTGTCTGGGTGTTTGTTCTGACCATCACATTTCTTTGACCACAGGGTGAGCAGGGAGAGGCCGGGAACCCAGGGCCCACCGGAGAGTCCGGAGTCGGAGTAAGTCTTCCCTTCTCATTTGGACTGTGTGTGAATCCACAAGACACAACCTGTAACAAGTACCTTTACCTGCACCTGTGTGTGTGTGTGTGTGTGTGTGTGTGTGTGTGTGTGTGTGTGTGTGTGTGTGTGTGTGTGTGTGTGTGTGCCTGTGTGTGCGTGTGCGTGTGCGCGCGTGTGTGTGTGTGTCTGTGTGTGTGCGTGTGCGTGTGCGTGTGCGTGTGTCTGTGTTCATGCATTGACCAATGCAGTCATCGGTCATCCGCTGCCTGGCTGGTTACCACGCCGAACACCGTGAACCAGAACCACTTAACTATAGAAGGATACGTTTACACTAAATTGTTAGAACACTTTATCTAAAGCAAAGGTTGTCTCTCATGTCTGTGTGCGTGGGCCTCAGGAAATGAGTCATCACATCTGTCAGGAAGGAGGAACACAACAACCCATAATGGGGGTGTTTGTTGCCACTGATGTGACATTGTGTATTCACCCGAGCGAGGCTAATTGTGGTCTCAGCATGGGTCCCCCCTGCCGTCTCCCTCCTGTTCAGCACCCCACTGCCAAGAGCGTGGCTGTCCCCAGACGCTCGACATGTCGCTATAAACAGGCCGGTCCTGCTGAACGACCACTGCTGTCGCTGCCTCAGAGCCGTTTAGCGCTTAGCACGCTAGCTCTCCGCGTCTGGTTAGCGATCAGCACCGAGCTCTGACAGACTGCAGCCCTGATGGTCAGCATGGCGTGGGCAGAGTGGGGGAGTTGGCTGAAAGACATTTCACATTTTCATTCTTTGAAACTTTTAGATGCATTTATCCCCAAGCGACCTACATTGAATTGATTGTATTTCGGAACAGGAAGGGCTTAGGGGCTTACGATGGGTTGTGGACATCAGGGGCCAGAGCCACTATAATATTCTGTGAAAAAGTACATTATGGATACATACCGGATAACGTACTTTAAAAACAAAATATTTTTGCGTTTCACATCAGTGCAAACTATCAGTTCAAACGCACTGGCAAATGGCTGTGTCTTTTGATACGGTTGAGAATGTAGTCGCCTCGCTGAATGATTAAAACGATTTCTACACGTGAGGCCTTTGGAGTCGTATGGTCGTGGTGTGATAGGACGGTGTGCACTCCAGGCCGCACGGCCGTGGTGTTGGCCGCCCTTCACACGCCTCCACTGTCTTGATCTGCCATGTTACTGTTCCGTGGAGATGGGAACACCCCTACAGTGCTTTGCATCTCAATATCCCAACTGTTACATCATGAAAGTTTGTTTTGTTCAGCTTCAACTTGGCAGAATACCTGCCCCCCCCCCCCCCACCTACCCCCTTCTCCCTTCCCTTCTCTCTAAACACAGAAACACACACTCACTAATGAGATGGAGAGGGGGGAGGGGGTTTGATGGATTGCTTATTAATTTCTCCAACAGATCCCTGGTCCTAAACGCATGCCAGGCCCCAGACTAAGATGTATGAGCCGTACACCGTGAGCGCGCTGTGATGATGGCTGTATTTAGCTCCATGGCGACATCATTATCAGAGATCAGAGATATGGGTCCTGTACTTCCTGGGACAGCGGACAGGGCGGTCATCGTACGGCCTATTCTCCGATTGTTGTTCGGACTTAAAAGTGAAGAGCTCTACGGTACAAAATAAGTTACAAAACACAGCAAGGACAAAAAGTATTCTTCTTTCCATAGTCAGAGTGTTTTTCACATCAATCAATCCCCAGCCATCACACATGGACAGCCGGCAGCCTTGTGCTCGCTCGTTTCTAGGCCGTAGAGAGCTGGGCCACATCTCATGAAAGGAGATCATCGTCTTCTTTTGACGTGAGTGAGGAGGAGGCTGAGCCACTGTGTTAGCCAGGGAAGGTTATTATATCAAGGACGGATCAAGGAGTTCATGGACGTGGACAAACTCAACTCGGTTTTGCCACCTCTCTTTTGGCTAGAACAGAATTCCCTATTTATTTATTTTTAAACCTGCCTCAAAACAGCTTCCAACACTTCTGAGGAGATCGAGTCTGTGGTGATCTTGTTTGTGACAGTGGTGACTCTATGATTTCTTCCCTCCGTCACCACTCTCTGACTCTCACACACACACACACACACACACACACACACACACACACACACACACACACACACACACACACACACACACACACTAACCCTGCAGAATAAATGCAATAGGTCTCAAATCAAGTGTCTTCCTTCACCTGTCACCCAGGGACCCAAGGGTGAGAGAGGAGATAAGGGCGAGGCCGGGCCCCCGGGGTCCGCCGGACCTGCAGGGGCCAAGGGACCGCCTGGAGACGATGGCCCCAAGGGCAACCCGGTGAGTCTGAAGAACAACATCAACACATAGCCAATGAAAAGTGCAGCCATGCATACACTCTGAAGCCAATGTTGTTTGTGTTCCAACAAGGTTGTTTCCTCGAATATATTCTAAAAGCTCTTAGAGCTTTCTGCTGATGCTTTCTCCTGTGTTTTGCCGATGGATTGTCCAACGGTATTATCCACCAGCAGTTGTAATCAGGCATACTGGCACCGCGTCTTCATCACAATTATAAGCCATAGTCTTAATGACATGTGATGTATACTACGTATAATAATGAAGCGATGAAAAGTATTTCTATCTTTCGATAGCCTGCTTAAACCTTTCTGCCTAAAACAGGGACCTGTTGGATTCCCGGGAGACCCAGGCCCTCCTGGAGAGGCCGGTGTTGCTGTGAGTATCACTCTTCAAAGAACAACACACACACCCACCCACCCACACACTCACCCACCCACACACATACACACACCCACACACACACACACACACACACACACACTGACACTCTGTCTAAACACAAGTACCGAACAGTCCTTTATATACTTTTTGGGAATTGTGTTGTCACCATCTCAGGAACTGTACTTCACGCTTTTGCAGAAATAAACTAAAGTGCATCCCCCACCCCCCTTTAGGGCACGGATGGAGGACCTGGAGAGAAGGGAGAGGATGGAGAATCGGGCCAGGCTGTGAGTCGAATGCTGCATTCATTTACAATACATAAAGAAAGGGACGGAGCGGCGGAGCACTATCTCACGCTCCCAGCTGCTGCCGCGGGGCGCGGTGCCCATACACAGGACGGCCAGGAGCCAAGAGAAAAGTGTTGGAGCGAAATACCTTCGCTTCATTCACTGGAGGATGCACTGGATGTTTTGATGAACGGGATTTAAATCAGTTAAAAAATAGAATACAATTGTTATTATTAATTGTTAATAATCGGATTGCATATTATTAACGGCTTTAAGTGTAGGTGATCCATTTTTTTTAGGGTGGTCATGGCCCCTCTCCCACACTTTTGAGTGTACCCTGATATTCTCCCTGCAATCAGGTTCATTAAGAATGAGTATTAAGCGTAATAATGTTCGGCTGTGGCTCACCGGGGCTGGATGAGGCAGGCTAAACGTAGAACCATGTATATTTCATTGGGCTCGAGTGGCACTCATCCTCACTAGTGGACCCATCACACAGTTGAGCGACTCTGTAAATCCCTTTCCCTCACAAAAAGCTACTCTTGTATGCTTAAGGCCATGTTTGAGAATGTAATATTTGCCCATGTCAGGGTCCGATGATTGCCTGAATTTAACTCACAGGAGGAAGAGAAGTATTCTGGCAGGATAAATAACATTCTCCCGTTCAGCCTGTTTTATAGATGGAAAATGTACTTTGGTGTGAGTTTTATTTCTAAATGTCAGTAGCTAAGACAGTGCCCTGTCGGTAGTAAACAAAGTGCTTTGGGGGAGTTCTCGGAGCACGGTACAGGATTGTTGAACCCTGTTCTCCTGAATGTTTCCAGGGACCTCCGGGCCCATCGGGAGAGGCTGGACCACCAGGACCTCCAGGAAAGAGAGTAAGTCTAAGTGCAGCATCGGATTAGGCTTGCTTAGAGGGCCCAGGTCTTGTAAATGCTGGCGCACTGTTGGGTTGTCTTCAATATCGGCAGCAGTCGGCCAGTCACACAAACGCAGGATCATTTAAACATTAGCAAAAATGGGAATGCTAATAGGCACTACATTTGAGCAAAACTGCAAATTGTTGTTATTCAAATACAATTGTCCCACTGTTTGTTACATTTATATGTGTAAACAGTATCATAATATCATGCTATAATCTTATGATACATTTCATTTTATAGGCATTTGCATCATCTCTTTTGCCACACAATTGTTGGCAAAATTGAACAATGCACACAGATAACTTGTGTAATTTTGATTGTACCAGTTTCATTAAATGTCGAGCAGTTTAAGGGGTCAAGGTTATGGATCAATTGCAAGCTTCAACAAAAGCCACTATAAGAAAAAAATTAACATTTGTGTGTGAGGTGAAGGAAGGTGATGTGTATGGTGTGTGTGTATATGTGTTTGTTTGTCGGTGTGTGTGTGTGTGTGTAGCATGCTAGCTATTGAACTGCAATGGAATATCACAATGCCACTGCACAGATGGGGAGTCAGTTAGACAAAGCACACTTTTTGATTAAATACATATTTTGATAGAAGCCCATCGTATCAATCGTTGTTCATTATCACCCCCTGAAGCATATCCAAATAGTCGGGTCAAGTCAAGTGCATTTAATTAGCATTGTGCCTAATCACAGTTACGGTCCAAAGCACTGTCTATGGTTTGTTAAGGAACTTTGGTTTACGTGCTTTTGTAGAGTTTGTGTCTCGGGAGACTGAAAGCACACAACCCTTTTTGAAAGGCTTAGATGCCAAAGTGAAAGGCAAAGTACAAAGGATTCTCCTGCATTAAGAGTTAATGTTGCTTCCCTTTTGTGGGGCTTCTCTCTTCCATCTCTCTGGTTCTAAATGTTAAGGCCACAGAAGAGCCTCACTTCAAGCACTCCTTTGGGAGTCGAGGTATCTCAACCAGTTATCAAAAATGTCCCACATTAGGCACATTCTGGGCTGGATGATTAACATATTTCCAATATGAATAGAAGCACAAAGGGCACATGAAAAGGCGAAGCATGTGTCTGTTGTATTTCAAAGAAACGGGCCTCAATCCCAGCTCCTGAACTGCATTCCAACAGCAGGCGTCATGGGGTCGCTCTGACAGACCAACCGTGTCATGCTTTCTTAAAAAGCTAGCCAATTCACTGTCCTTATGAATGAAATTTGAATTGATGTATGTTTAGTTCTGCTATCTGAATATGCTGTGATATTAGAATGGCCAAAAGGATTATGTTAAGAAAAAGGAGCGCTATTCTAGCACACCCTGGGTTTTTGTGACAGCTCACAAAAAGATAATTGCAGGATCCCAAATAATCCTTGCATCTGACCTGACGGACTGCTCCGCTGAATACCTGTGGACCCTCAGGAAATTGTTATGCATCTCACCTCCTTTCTGCTCCCCAGCCCTTTGTACACTCCACTCATTCCACTCCACTCATTCTCAAGACATGCCTCTGACTATCTCTACTTCAGTACAACAGCTAAGGGCTGTTGCCTTTGTGTGTGTGTCTTTGTGTGTGTGTGTGTGTGTGTGTGTGTGTGTGTGTGTGTGTGTGTGTGTGTGTGTGTGTGTGTGTGTGTGTGTGTGTGTGTGTGTGTGTGTGTGTGTGTGTGTGTGTGTGTGTGTGTGTGTTTGTGTGTGTGAGTCTCTATCCATTAATTATCCATCTGCCCATCCATCTCGTCCCGTCCTCCTTTCTGTCCGAGCAGACTCAACAAGTCAGAAATAGGCTGAGCATGGACGAGTGTTTGGGCAACATGCTGACAACCAAAGCAGCACTCTTAGATACACCAACCCCGATGAGAACTAGCAGAGTAGCCCTGCGCTGCAAGTGCTCACACTTTCTCACACAGTATTTTATGGCATCGACATGTGTTAGTATTCTGTGTTATATAACACCCGCGCACGCACACACACACACACACACACACACACACACACACACACACACACACACACACACACACACACACACACACACACACAGTTGCTCTAATGCTGTGCAGAGATACTAAAGCATCTCCCTTTATTTTCCACAGGGACCCAATGGAGCTGCAGGGACCGAGGGCAGGCAAGGAGAGAAGGGCGCCAAGGTAACAGCACACAAACACACACACACACACACACACACACACACACACACACACACACACACACACACACACACACACACACACACACACACACACACAATATAAATTCAGCTAGTTAAAGCCGAATTCCCAGTTCTGCGTACAGGCTGTTTGTAAAGATCTACATCAGGCTCCAGAGACACAGTGCAGAACTTCACAGAGCTGCCTGACTTTAAACATCCACGTTAACGTGTTCACAAGGGGGAAGCGGAGCGTTTCTGGCCCCAAAGGAACAGGAACCCACAAGCAAATAATATGGAGAGAGTCCCTCTCTCCATTTAAAATAGGTTGAAAAAGCAATGTTAAAAAGGCTTTGCGAATTCATTCAAATGCACTTCAGAAAAGCTATTTGTGCGTCACTACCAACTGAAAATACAGTGTGTTGCATCCGCCGGTCGCATTGGCTTCAACCTGTCTCAGCGTAGGTCCTCCACCTTCGTCATGGCGTGGTTCAGTCGCTGACGAGCCCCCCCCGTGGAGCTTGGGGATCGTAGCATACGTGCAGAAGTGTTCTTTGGACATGATCCTTTCAACACTTAGACGTGCAGGACGTCTAAGTGTTCTTTGGACATGATCTCTTCGAGGCCACACATTACTCCGATGCGAGGATATGTCAGATTAATGTCATGTCTGGAGGAGGCAGTTTCTAGTCTTTTGAGTCTAGGTATTTTTTTTTGGGGAGGAGGGGGGGGAGCGTTATGCGGTACAACTTTAACAAGATTGTTTTAGCATAGCAACCCAGTAGGGAAAGGGGGCTAAAGCATTGCATGCATTTCTAACTTACAGGCCATTAAACCGTTGGATAATGATTAACCCACATAAAATGATATATACACTAACTAAGCATGACACTATTACACATTGTTAACATGTGTATCTTAATTCCCAGTTACCTTATTGATTTTCTCATATAACTGCATCTATCATCTCATGTATTTTCACTGCTAGATAAGTCAACACTGTGTGCTGTTTTTAAAAATGTTTTGTTACACATTTACTCTGGTGAGCTGCATCCACCTATGTTCTCTTGACACAAAGTGGATGTGACCTGTGTAGGGTGAGGCTGGATCAGAGGGGCCTGCAGGCAAGACTGGTCCGGTGGGACCCCAGGGACCCCCTGGGAAGCCTGGCCCGGAAGGTCTACGCGGAATCCCTGGCCCAGTCGTAAGTCTGAGTCATTGTCTTCTGCAGTGCGGTGTGTGCATCAATCTAGAATTTAGGAAAACACATACTCATGCACGCAGAAACACACCCTCATGCACCCACACCATCACAATCACACACACACACACGCACGCACACACACACACACACACACAGACACACACACAGGCACGCACGCACGCGCACACACACACGCGCATACACACACACACACGCACACACAAACACAAAGATACACACAAATACACACAGGCACGAACGCACACACACACACACACACACACACACACACACACACACACACACACACACACACACACACACACACACAATGTAACACACAGACCATTAGCACCTCCAAAGCATGAAAACGGAACTCATGGAATAATCCATATTCCCATTTGGCCATGTACTCTATTTTGGCATGTTTATCCCAGCACACTTTTTGCCTTAGCCCGACTATTAATCGCCATGGCCACAAGCAGGGAAATCAATGCTGGGGCTGACGTTGAAGCGAGCTATAATTTGCTTTATAATAACGCTCACCCCTGCTTGGATGGGTCCCCTCAGGGCGAACAAGGTCTCCCCGGAGCATCAGGACAGGATGGCCCCCCTGGACCCATGGTAAGGCTCCCCCTCCCGTCTCCAGTCCCTCCATCTCTCTATCACCGTTTATACTCTCTCTATGTGTGGCTCTTTTATATGTGTCGTGCTTTGATGATTTTCAGCTCACCATTTCCTCTGTCCTCAACCCCCACCCATCTTTTCATTTTGGCACCTCTTCACGTCTTTGTTTCCTTCTCTTCTACCTTCCCATCAGCCTTCATCTTTGCTCTCCACCCTTCAATCTCACCTCCCACCCTTGATGTGTCACATGGTATCTTTCAAGGCTGTCTCTCCCTTCCTTAGCCCTGCTTTCTTTCCGGCCCAACATTTATTTTCTATTTATCTACATCTGAAACCCTGAAAATAAAAGAAATATCTTCCGCCACGAACGCTGTCACACTCTTCCCCACCTTTCTACCTATGTGCTATCAAACATTCAGTCTGTGAACTCACCGAGAATCCTTTTGGCCTCAGCCATCTCTATGTGCTTCATCTGGCAGTAATCCAAGTCGTTTTTATATCGCAAAGAACACTTCCACAGAAAAGTTTCAGTACTCCACAGTACTGTCATTTTACCCCAAGGGTTGCAACCTGCACTCACGAGACACCAGACTAAACCCAACCATGGGTTTATTTACAGTGGTTAATAAATTCCAACATGAAACAATTTGTGCATCACAATGATTTGCGAATATACAGTATGTCCTAAATTTGAGCAGTTTCCTATGCCAGCAATGAAATATCAGATAGCTGCAACACAATAGCCCTCGAAGCCAGAATTACGTCAGGGAAGCAATTGCTGCCATGATGATGGATTATAAATAGTCCGCTTTTGAATTAAACTCTTGACCCAATGCCCATGGATTGCTATGTTTCATTCAATGCAGCATTAATGTACAGCTAAGCGTTCTTCAGTCAATTTATGGAAGCCAAGGTTTGCAATGCAAACATAGAAAGGGGAGCCCAAAGAGTATGGCCTTGAGATGGAGAGAGAGAGACATATATACTACTATTAACCTTAGGTTATACATAATTATCTAGGTGACCAATAGTGGCTGTATCAGCTAAAGAACCTTGATAGTGTAGAGGGTTAAATGACAGGGATTTACTGTATGACTACAAAATTGTAGTGGGATAGTGGGAAAGCGCAAGACAAATACGCAAATGCGCATTAGTCTAGAACCGCTATGTTCATATGAATTTCCACCGATGGTATCAGCGGCCTAAGACCAAGAAGTATGGCAAACACATCTTTCGTATCATCCAAACGCTTTGAGACCAGTTGTATTTTCTTCTTTTAAAGAAAATGATAGATTCCAGTGCAGCCATCTTGGTTGTTTACGTGTTGTTTATGCCTCAATGTCCCTCGTCTGTACAATGATCATATCAAAGCCCCCTAACGATAACGGGTTGTGACTGGCCCGACTCGGGCCGACCGGAAAGTCCTAACAAAAGAGCCAGAAAATGAAATCCATATTTAAATGCAATCGACAAAAACTTTTTTTCTCTTACTTTCTTTGAAAAACAGTTCCTTCCCATTATTTTTCCAATCCCCCTGTCCATCAAAGCTTCTGGTCCGGTTGTGATCCGGCCACCGGTGGGTTGGTAACATTGTTCTGTCTCTGTGTGTAGGGTCCTCCCGGCCTGCCTGGGCTGAAGGGTGACCCCGGCTCCAAGGGTGAGAAGGTGAGTCAGTCCCCCATTTCCTCACTCTCACCTTCTGCTGATTGCATTTCTCAGGTTCCCAAAACTACATTTAACCTCCACAGACAGGAGAACAAAAGGATCAGATCCATTGTGAATACCTCGGCTATGTCTCTTTTTTTGTGTGGAAATTGGAACGGAAAAAAATCACCAATGATTTGGCTGTTAAAACCCTCTGATTACCTCTCTTTGCGCGAAGAATTGCTGAATAAACGCATGAGCACATCCACTCACATGCACATGCACACACACACACACACACACACACACACACACACACACACATACACAATTTAAATGTTTTAAAAAGAGGCAAAGTTTTAACAGCACACCAACTATGCCATTTCTAATGGCTTCAAAGTAATAGCGTGGACAAATGCCTAGCTAGCGCTCACCCTCATCTTGGCAGGCTGTATTTTCCATCAGGCCAACCGTTCTTCCATTTCCTCAGATTGTGTGCAGTTCAGAGCAGGCATTTCACTAATAATGCAGAGAGATTTCTATAATAACAAGACTCCAAAGTTCCCCCCAGTCAAATACCTATTCCTATTTTTATAAGGATAAAACTTCCAGCGATGACAAATATATTATACAGACAAAATAAAGGGGACATTGTAATTATTCTCAATCGTCATTTGTATTGTTTTTCTCCCACAGGGTCATCCCGGTTTGATTGGCTTGATCGGACCCCCTGGTGAGCAGGGAGAGAAGGGAGACCGGGGTCTTCCCGGACCCCAGGGTACACCTGGAAGCAAGGGTGACGGCGTATGTCATTTATAATGATTTATTTTTGATCACTTTTTTTTTACTTTTAATTCCATGACTCTGAGATTCCATATGAGAAATTCCATGTGATGACGTTCATCTAAATCCCATTTTCCATGTATCTGCACGTCCATACCGCATTCTGTAAACATCAAGTTTTCGCCTTCTGACAGTTGGTAGGACGTGAATAAGAAATGTTGAGATGTTCTTCAAATTCCCTACCTTAAAGTGCAGTGGTTACTTCACTATGAGCTATAAGATATCCAACTTTTGACAAGCAGATGGTCGTTGACACCCATCTGCTGAGTGATTCCCAGCTGCTTGTGACTCCTGATTAAGAGACATCCCCATGATGATTTTGGTCTTTGTTTTGTTTTTGGTATGAGAAATGGGGGAACGTAGACATGAACCTGCTGGACTAGCTTCTGTAGTCCCCGCCCTCCATCATCACTCAAGCTTCATGATTTAACGCAACATGAAATATGGATTAGGGAATATGAGCTCTCGTAAAAACCACAGGCCCCCTTTTGTGGGGACGAGTCTTAACTCACTCTGCCGTGTCAGCCGCCCCCGCTTTATGGGGCCTTAAAAATAGAATGGGACATGAATCATAAAATGAAATGATGATTTCAAACCAAATCCAAAAAACCTCCTCAACGTTAAGCCTTTTAGGCTGCTTCTGTGTCTCTCTTTAGTGGACGGAGCATAGTAAAGTTCACTGTGATAATTGTGTTAACTAAAAGCGAGCTACTATTATGCCTCTGTTCAATTCAGTAAAAGAAAGTGCTCCCAATGCACCTTCCCTGCATAATTCATATCCATTCCGGTTTGAAATGTGGTAGGCTTGAAACACTCCTCGCCATCTCTTCAACAATATTATTGGAGATGGCTCAATATGTCAACACAACGTCCTTCCGCCCTATGCTGCTGACGCCTCTCCTCACGCCTTCTGATCCGTTCACAGGGCATCAGTGGATCCTCCGGCCCCCTCGGCCCCTCTGGTCCTCCAGGTCTGCCGGTAAGTTCTTCTCGCTCCATGTAATTCTTCCTTCACTGTGCATGCCCTTGACTCTCGTTCCCTGTGTGGGAGTGGAGTGGACTTGTGTGTCTAACGCCGAGCCTTTCTCTTCCCATGTCCAGGGCCCACAAGGTCCCAAAGGGTCCAAGGGTTCAGGGGTAAGTGAAACAAATGACCCGGGGGGGGAAAAGTGCCAATGCTGTGTTTTGTGTGAGTGTGTGTTTTGAAGTGTATTGTGGTCGCTATCAATGCTACTGCTAGCTGTATAAATAACATTGTGTTTTCCTTCCCAGGGTCCCGCTGGTCAGAAGGGAGACACTGGTGTGATCGGCCCCCCTGGCGCCCCTGTGAGTACTTTAGCCTGGAGTTAAGCTTTTTGGATACTGATCATAGTCTCATCTTTGAGGGAGATTTAAGTGGCATCCAAAGGGGATGAGATGTATTGCCATGTGTTTTCGGTCGTTCTTTCAAATAAAACAATGCAGTGAACTAAAAGAAGTTGAAGAAGATGGCAAATTGTGTGTTTAGGGTGGTCTATGGTTTCCTGCTCGAGAGGCAATTGGGTGAGGGTATTTGAACTAGGTGTAGTTCCTGTCAAATGCAGTACAGTAAAGTAATGACACAACTCCTTCCTGTACAGGGCCCACCCGGAGAGGTGATCCAGCCCCTTCCCATCCAGTCGCCCAAGAAGTCAAAGCGCTCCAGCGACATGCAGGCGGACGCCGCGGGCACCATCCTGGACTACGGGGAGGGCATGGAGGACATCTTCGGCTCCCTCAACAACCTCAAGCAGGACATCGAGCGCATGAAGTACCCCATGGGCACCCAGAACAACCCGGCCCGGACCTGCAAGGACCTGCAGCTCGCACACCCAGAGTTCCCAGATGGTGAGCAATAAGGGGCTGGGGGAGAGGGAGGGAGGGACACCTAGAGAGATAGACAGAGAGAGAGGGATGGAGAGGACAAGAGAAGGCAAAAAAGAGATAGGGAGAGCGAGAGAAAGACTAAGAGAGGGAGAGAAAAAAAAAGAGAGAGAGAGAGTTAGAGAGAGAGAACATTCTTACCAACGCTAGAGCAGTGTTTCTTAAGTTCGAGTTACAGGGTTCTGCCATGAAAGTTACACTAAGTAAGACTAAGACTAAGTTGGTCTCTCTAGGATCGGTGATCCTCTCTGGCGTTCTCATCATGTTCAGAGGATGGTGGTTCATACTTTACTTTCTAACCCTAGAGAGATGGGTTGAATTAAGGAGTTATCTACACAAGAGCGTCGATGGGGATGGGTTCATGAAGAGAGTTTTGGTGCCACTCGGGACCAGTGTGTTGACTATGTGGTTGGTTCTCCACAGGCGAGTACTGGATCGACCCCAACCAGGGCTGTTCTGGAGACTCCCTCAAAGTGTTCTGTAACTTCACCGCCGGAGGGGAAACCTGCATCTACCCTGATAAGAAGTCCAACGGAGTAAGGCATTTGTGTTTTCCCCTTCTAGAATAAAATATATATATATACATACAATATACATACATATACATTAACAATATTCCTAACAGCACTGTGTATGCATATGTAAATGTGGACCTATATGTGACCGACACCTATGTCATAGAATGCAGTACAATATAATAACATTTAATAAAATAAAATTGTACCATTCAATCTAGGAAAATGAAAGCACTCCATCCTCACGTACTAATCAAATGCTTCAATATGCTCATCAATGAGAGGATTTAAACGTCAGCCACAGGGCACTTCAGCTTTTTCAATTCAGTGTGTCCCTATTCGCTTCCGTAGCAGAGATGTTCACTGGGTCTGTATTGACAAAGCAATTTGTTCTTTCTATGTAGGTCAAAATATCTTCCTGGCCCAAAGAGAATCCTGGGTCGTGGTTCAGCGAATTCAAGCGTGGTAAAATAGTAAGTGTTGCTGCCGCTCCTCTGACCTTCTCCAGTGAACCTTGTAGTGATTCATGAGTTTTTGAATGGATGTATAAAGCAAAACCACATAAACCAAGGATTTCAGTTTTTTTTTTTTCGTAGTTCAACACTGCCTCTGCAAGTGACTTCTCATTCAGGGCAATTTAACCTTTTAGGACAAGACTACAAAGGAAAAAAACACTTTGGACTCTTACCTCTTGTAAAAAAAGCAAACCCGATCCCCATGTGTCTCTTCCTTAACCCAACTCAGAACTTGAGTAGCATTCAGCACCTCTAAAGGCGAAAGCATATCAACAATAGAGCTCAGACAGAACCTCGCCCTCCATTCACCAAAGAAGGGCTTGTATAATGCATGGAACAGGCTAAGCAACCGTTTGACAACCTTACGCATTTAGTCAAGATAAACACAGAAATGTTCCCCGGTGCTCTGCCAGACCCAAGCAGAGTAGCTTTCAGAAAGAGGGATTTGGGGGGTTTGCTAATCCTGTAAAGGTGTACTCACCACCTGTATCTCCCCGCAGCTTTCCTATGTGGACTCGGAGGGCAGCTCCATCAACGAGGTGCAGATGACCTTCCTCAGACTACTGACGGCGTCGGCCAGACAGAACTTCACCTACAGCTGCCACCAGTCGGTGGCGTGGCACGACCAGGCGGCCGACGGCTACAACCGGGCGCTGCGCTTCTTGGGCGCCAACGACGAGGAGATGTCCTACGAAAACAACCCGTACATCAAGGCCCTCTCAGACGGCTGCGCGGTAAGACCCCCCTCGCTGTGTGCCCATGGATGTCCATGAGGGTGTGAGTCTGCATCATATAAACCAGAGGATGGAACACCCATATGGCATTGACAATAACAGATGGTACCACAAATGACATCATAGAGATATCATATTTCTCTGATATTGCCCTTCCCTTACCTTAAGAATAATTTTCCTTAAAGGGAAACCATCACCCTTGACTATTTAGTAATCTTGACATCATGGTATGGGATGGACATTAGCATGATGCAGTACTCTGTCATATTAGAAAATAGCAAAGGTTCAACTTTATCACAAGGCACAATTGCTCCTTCATGTCGTGCTTTCAAATGTTGTGCAATTGTAATTATTTATTTTTGATGTCCAATAATGTTCATGTCTCTTAACCCTCTTGTCGGTTCCTTGCTCTGTCCCTGCAGACGAGGAAGGGCTATGGAAAGACCGTGTTGGAAATCAACACTCCCAAGATCGACCAGGTTCCCATCGTCGACCTCATGGTGACGGACTTCGGCGACCCCAACCAGAAGTTTGGCTTCGAGGTTGGACCCGTCTGCTTCCTTGGCTAAAAAACAAAAACACAAACAAGCAAACATCCACAGAAGAAGAGACAAAAAAATCAACAAAAATGAAAAAAACAAGAACTTGACGGGGCCATCAAAGAAAACTCAAAGACACTTTTTTGGTACGACCAGAACCCCACCCATAGCCCCCCTCCTTTAACCCCTCCCCTTCCTCTAACCTGACCCCCAGCCTCTAGCTCCATCTGCCCCCCCCCCCCCCCCCCCCCCCCATTACTGTTGCCACATGGAAGTATGTGTAGAGCGGGGGCAAAACACTACGTATTGCCGTGCACGCGCGTGTGTCATATATGTGTGAGTGGTGCGTATGCATAATAGTTTATGCTGCCGGAATCACGGCGATGCGTCTCGTTTTGGTTTGTTAGAGGATTTGTGTTTTATTTCATTGTGATGTGGGGGCATGGATGAAGGGATGGATGGCAGCAGAGGACGGAGAGAGGCTGAACAGGGGAGGCGGGCCGCGGGTAGTGGGGGGCGGACGGGCGGCCTCTTCTCTGGAGTATGCAGGTGCTGAATGAGAAGTGACTTCAACAGCGCTTGTTCATGAAAACAAAACACACACACACACACAGACACACACTCAAAAAACGTGTCGAGAGGTGCTAAGAGCGAAGGTGTATTTTGATAATGGAGAGTAAAAAAAAAAACTGTAATTATTATTATTTTGTACAATACTTGTTATTTCTGAATCCACTTTCAAAACTCGCATGTGTATCCAATTTTCTTTTTGTTTCCCCCCGCGCTCCTTTCATCTTAGAAGGTATTTCCAAGGGAATATACAGTATAAGTTAAAAGACATCAATAATGAATAAAATGTATAACTACGATTTAATTTGTTGTCGTTGTTCGATGAATACTGTGTTTCTTTTATGAAGCAAATAAAGAGAGCATTCAAATGAACCCCCTTCACTTCAAATTAGACTGTGGGCCCTTTGTATATATTGACTTCTCAGAGCTCACGTTGATTTGCCATGTTGTCCTCCTGCGACCCTGGGGTAAAATGAACTGAGCATCAAGTATGTATCCATCAACACCCACTAATGTTGTGATCCTGTGCTAATATTAAGCAACCATGGCATTCATTCTTCTCTTATTTAATTTTATCCGTTGTTCTTTTGGCAGTGTTTTTTATTTTCTTTGGTTGTTTACCTCAAAACTTTATTGATAACCATTAACGATGTGAGGATGTTCTTGCCCTGTATATACACCTTGGTTAAGCAATTAAGTAGATATATTTCGGCTGGAGATTTTTTTTGTAAGAGAAATCTGTCAGACGTCCTCTGTCCACATCCCTTTGTGAAGGCAACAGAAGCCCCTTTAGCGCTCCCATTTTTTGTAACTACATTGAGAAAATGTTTTATTTGTTCTTTTTATGGTTCAATTAAATATTAAAAACTGGATTCTAAACAACAATGAGCCAAATGCCTCAATGGTTTTTTCTTAACCTTTGAAGTTCTAGCTAGACTAATGTATTGTGCACCACTATGCTTTGAGTCCAAAAATATCTTATCACAATTCACAACTAAATATATTGGGCAAGTGCAATTTTATTCCTGTTCAAGAAAAAAAGATAGACTT
The DNA here is from genome assembly GCF_026213295.1 of Gadus chalcogrammus. Taxonomy (NCBI): domain Eukaryota; kingdom Metazoa; phylum Chordata; class Actinopteri; order Gadiformes; family Gadidae; genus Gadus; species Gadus chalcogrammus. The sequence continues at coordinate 3,324,953 of NC_079434.1, read as the reverse complement.
TAGTACAAATGGAACCTGAATAAAACGTCACTTAGCGTTTCAAAATTCCATTGGATAAACTCCTTAATCTGTTTATTTTAAAAGGTACACTCTTCTGTTTAGTCCTGTATCTCATCGACGTCGCTTAATGATGAGCAAACATTCCTAGCCTTCTTGTGTGTCTGAATAAACCACACAAACAGCAGGCAGGCTCTATGTAATTGAGATAAATATATTTTCACACAACACAACACAACATAGACCAGCACCACCTGCCTCTCATCAACAAACGGTTGCATAGATATATTCAAATTAGATTCTAGTCATAAAAATGAAGTCATTCTTGAGGTGAAGCGTGAGTGTTTCGTAGGAGGATTGATTGGGGATTGGAACTCAGCCACTCTGAGGCACAAGGTTTTCCCAGCATTGCAAGGGATATTCTTTTAGACTAGATGTAGTCCTGGGCTTTCTATCCATCTCAATTTATCTTCCCTAACAATATTGCTATCCTGAGGAAAATTAGGTGCCACACTTTATTTTAGAAGACCCTGTGCATTTTCAAATGCAATGTGTCACAGTCTTATTATAATTTTATGATTTGACCCTTGTGGTAGCGGCTAGCTAATTGGGAGTCAACAATAACATGATTCTCTTTTTCATGGAATTATACACAATTTAAAACATATGGATCTTCTGGAATATTCCATTAGATCCATATGTTTTAAGTTGACACATCAACATATCAATGATTAATAAATATCAAGTTCACAGGAAATATGACAAATTCAGATGCATGCAGCCTTTAAAGCTTTCTTTCTTGGCTTGCCTGTTGCATTCACAAATGATTTCAAACAGTCCTGTTTCTTTGTGCTCTCTTGAAAGGAAAACAAGTAAAAAAAAAAAAGAAAGAAACCCAAATTAATTAACAGTGTGTGTCCCGTCGTTAGGGGAAACAAGTGCGCCCAGTGCTAGCAACATCAAGCCACACAGCCAACCAGAACTCTATGTCAAACTCCCTTGGAGTGACAAAAGAGTTTCTGTGTAATACTAATTGAAACTCTATCCAGAAGCATGACAGATTCAGATTATTTTTGTGCGGTGTTTATCTTACCTTTCTTTGTTTTTCTTTGACTCTTTGTGAAGAGACATAAACTATAATAATTGTCCACAAAAAGGACAATGAAGGTTACTCTCTATCTTTCAAAAACTGACTATTTAGCCTATTGGTAAAGAAAAACATGATACATATAGACCTACATCTATTGCTAACCGATCAAACATGTTGATGCAGAATGAATGTGGTGCGTTTTTGCTGGTTTCTCAAACAGAAAAAAAGTTTCTTTGTAACTTCTTGTTACATTTTTGATCATTTGTTCAATGCGTCTGTCCCTCTTGCTCTTTTCTCGTTTCCATTTCATTCAACATAGCACGATGGTGGCTCAGCCAAAGGAAACTAGCCCTCTCTGTGTTCTCCCAAGGCCAACATTGGGATTGGCCACCACATGCAGTCTGTTGACATCCACCATCAGCGAGGCCAACAGGAGCCAGGCAGGCGAGAATGATTGACCTTCAAGTTGTTGTGTTGACCCGGACTCGTCAGAGCGGTGGAAACAAATGATGCCATGGGTATTATAGGATCTGGATCAAGACAGGCACACACAATGCCCTAGCCCTTCAGTTTCAAACACTCTCTCGCAAACACACACACATGCACATGCAGAGGCACAGATGTGGAGGCAAGCATGCAGGCAGACACACAAACCTCTCTTTCTCTTTCTTCTACATGGGATTTCCATTTTCTTTCGTTGGTAGATTGTAATCTGGGTCATGTGACACTGAGCAGGATGAATAGATCCTGAATAACACTTTGAATTATTAGAAAGCATTAAATTGTTCTCTCAAAACAACATCAAGAACTGTATGGCTAGCTTGGATATGTATATGGATAGGCTATAGGGTTTACTATTGCAATATACCCCATAGTCTACTAGATTGTATTGCAGTATTCTCTTTTTGGCATTGCAATTAACGTGAATACAGATTATAGTTTTGTATTAAACAGTAAGTATCACCTACAGATATTATTTTGATACACGTGAGCTGTCAGATTGCAATATATTACTGACTTAACAGCATCAAAACGCATGTGTTGAACTGGTACGAACCAGTTACATATTGCATTGTCTGACAATCCTCAGCTCTCAGCCCCAGTGTACTCCACAGAGCCCACAAATCCTGGTCATTTTAATATCGCGACGGATCCACTCATATGTCCTCCATCATAATCCACATTTTCACCGTCTCTAGGCCTACACCTCACTATGGATTTATTTGGCTGTTCCCTCAACAGTCTTATGTGAATCCCCCGACCAAAGAGAAGCAGTGCATTAAACACGCAGCGAGGGAACGCCAGCACAAACAAGGCTTCCCAAACAACATGTTTGCTTTCATTCTAGCTTCCCGCGTCTCACCAGAGAAACTTGGGAAATCTTCTGTTGGCGGATCTGTAGAGGAAAGTAACATCAGTGGGATTGTTCGGTCTGGGTGGTCTTTCTTCTTGTGTCTAGGTAATCCACTCGTATTCAAAGGCGGACCACTCTTCCTACGCCCAGGCTTGGAGGCCAGATCGTTATGGTCTCTGTGTCTTTTTTGTTGTGATAAATTATTCTCATTTCAAAATGGACCCTTCATATCACTAAAATTCAAATGCATCATATGAGGCTATACAAGAACATAAATACGTTCCAACTTCTTTCAAATGGTTAATTGCTGATTGCTGACAAATTTAAGAATGGCTACTTGCAAATAGTACATGGGTTGTATGAGCTTTGTTGAAGTCAAAGCTAAAATTAAACGGCCATCGAGCCACCCATCAGTCCAAAAGGGATTTCTTGGTAATATAGTGCGTCACGTGTGAGCGTGCCTAAAAAAAACACAACACACGACAATGGCACTGGTCATCTTGCAGTGGCACTAGATCGTAATGCCGTGGTTGCAAGGCCGCAGCACAATGTTAATCCTCCTGCGGGACTGTGACAGCCATGCACAAACGTGGTTAGTGAGTGAGCATCGTTAGATTGGATGTCATGCAATAGACTCGTTACAAACTCGTTACGGTCTGTGATTTGTCCTCCTCCTAATAATGAACAGTGATGGGTAGATAGGCGTCGCGTAAATGTCGGTTCATAAAATATAGCCTAAATAACAACCTGATCATCTGGAGGACGGTGACTCGTCGTTTTTCCCTGGATACAGGTTGTAGGTGAACCAAACCAGAGTATGTATCCGCTTATCGCTCTGCGTTTGTCTTTCAAAAGCTGCCCGGTGGACTTCAAGGGCGCGTTTATAAAAGTGTTTGGGGGCGGGCGGCGGGATGAGGGAGGGTGGGGAGCTAAGACGAAGAAGGCAGGAGAGTGGGTGATCAGAGGAGAGCGCCAAGCGATGCTGAAAAGGGCCCGGGGGGCACATGCCAACGTTTCCCTTCGTCAGTAGAAAGAACCTGGGAGACGGAGGGACTGCAAACAGCCGCCCTCCACCGGGACGCGCCGCTCAAAGCTCCGCGGCGCTTCAAACGCTCCTCGCTCCTAGATGAATAAAGTTCAAGCGAATCGTGCGCCTCAGCTGCTGCGGCTGTTTCCCCTTTCAGCGCAGGTAGTGTTGGGTAGAGAACCGCATCGCTGTGGTGGAATAACGGACTGTAATAAGGGGTCGAGGCGCGGTGCCTCTGACGTCCATGCGGATAATCACTCCGTGGTTCTCCAAGAGGGCAGACTGAGAGGGCATCCAAACAAAACAGAAGGCCATGGCCATGGGAGACGTATTAAGACGGTGTTTACCGAGACAAAGACAGCGGCAGCAACTGGCAGGACAATTGTGTGTGTGTGCGTGTGTGCGTGTGTGTGTGTGTGTGTGTGTGTGTGTGTTTGTGTATTCTGTAAAGTTCAGTGTAGGTACTTCAGGAGAAGTCATAGTGCGCTGCTTCACTATTCATTGCTGCTTTTGCAGAAATACTGCAGACTTTTCTAATGCCAATGTGGTTAAGTATGACGAAAATGTGTATTGTTGGTAAAATCGGTTGGGTTTCCTGAATTGTTGAGTTGTTTATCACATAAACAGCAAGTTTTTCACATAAACAGTCGTTATTTTATTGTCAAATGCATAACAGCAGTCATAGCTCAGCTGGCAATGCATTTTTTGTGTCCCAAGCTCTCCTATTTCTTTTAAAATTATAATAATAGTATAAGATAAGAGTAAAAGAGTAACAAAGGACAAAATAGTTAAAATAAAACGAGGATATTTATTTATATATATATACATATATATAGCAAGTATCATATATAGCAATTTTTTTATATATATATATATCGATATATATACCTACGTGCCCTCGTTGTGCAGCAAACTAGACTAGCTCCAGCTGCTGGACGGGAAAAACAGAGACTTTTCTTCGTCTTCTGTTTTGTGTTTTACGGAGACGTGGCTCTGCGGATCATTACCGGACTCGGCGCTGCAGCTGGCAGGCTTCCAACTCTTCAGAGCGGATCGTGACAGAGAACTTTCCGGTAAAACCAAAGGTGGAGGTATCTGTTTTTACGCTAAGGGCCCTATTTTAACGGTCTGAAACGCAAGTGAGAAGCGCCAAGTGCAAGTAGCTTTGTGGGTGGTTCTATGGCGATGTTGCTATTTTACCGGCGCAAAAATGACTCTTGTGCCCGACGCAAATCTAAAAAGGGTTGGTCTGAAGTAGCCTAATTACCCGTAGGAGTGGTTTGGACCTAACGTGCAATAAACCAATGAGAGTGTGCCAGCTCCCATGAAGGTATTATTGTAGCATAAGTCTTTAGCACCTGTAACTGCAGAATTTGAATGCGTACACTAAAGTCACAGTAAATTTGAAGTCGTATATATTTATTTTGCATGTGTACTAGGGTTGCCGCGGTATACGGTTTTACCGGTGTTACCGGTGTTGAGGCCAACACCGAGTTGTTGTTTTTTTTCCGTAATAAAAAAAAAATTCAGTAAAAATGCATAATATATAATTATAATTAAGAAAATTAAAATGTGTAGAATAGGCCACAGTTCTGCTCTGTGCGGGAGAATTGTCGCACCGAGAATTGACGTGCTTCCTTACAAGACCGGTAACCATAGCAACGCCGGTAAACAAACCCCAATCCCTGGGGCGAAGCCCAATCCCTACGTGAGTTCCCCGCGCTACGGCCATCCGGAGGCGCACAGAGCTTTTGGCCGTGATATTATGATGTATAAAATTATATTATACTATAGAACGTTATAAGACGCCGAGAATTGGTGCGCTGCCAGCCGCTGTTACCGAGTGTGAGAGGAGAGTTGACGGAGAAGATGGCGGTTGACCTATAGTTTCAAAGTTAACACCGTTTATAACGGTAATACCGGTGTTGACACGAGCGTATTACTCGGTGTGAAAATGTCCACACCGCGGCAACCCTAATGTGTACTCTAAAGTCACAAATGTGTAACAGTACATTTGTAGTCGTAAATATTTTTTATACCATTGTAAACACAAAATAGGGTCTACGAGTACGCAAATCTGTGTTACAGGTGCACAAATCCTTTTGCTGCAGTTATTGCAGCGCAGTTGGTGCAAAACACATTTGCACACCCGTGTTTCATAATCTGAGAACATGCCCAAAAGGTGTGCATTCGTAAACCCAAATTTGAACTAATGCATCAGAAGTTGCACATCTGTGAAAAATTTCCTCACAAATAAAATGATAAAGAACGCTATGTTAATTCAGCATTTTAATGAGCGAGCACAAATCCATTTTACAACTGCTCGAATCTGCTCCTGCAAGTCTCAGCTGTGGGTTTTTTTGCAGGTAGTTCTGCAACACGTCTAGGTGCTAAATGTGTAGCAAAAGTATTCGTATCCGTAGATGCCAGAGCGTCCGTGGGCGGGACAAAATAGTTCCGCCCATAATTTCCTAATCCAATGAAAATCGCCGGCAGGGATGCATTTGTCAAATTACACTGGGATCCAATGCGTGCCAGCCATGGAGCTATAAAGATCGCAGCATACTCTTTGCGCGGGATACGTTTCTTTCTGGAGAAGTGAAGAGGGCGTCCTACTGAACGGAGGTGGGTATCTTACATTATGTTAAATGAAATTACTTAGTTCAAGTGAATTCTCCCAAAAGTATTGCAGAGAACACTATTTGAAACTCCCCCCTCTGGCAGGAGGCTGCGGTCCATCAGGACTAAAACCTCCCGCCACTTGAACAGTTTCTTCCCCTCTTCAGTTGGGATCCTTAATAGGTCCCGGGACCGCAACCCCCACTGACAGACACTGACTCTGGCACTCTGAATTTGTCAATTCTTATTCTATCGGAAAGCCTGTATAGTTCCCTTTCAAATGGTGCCCCATTTGTAAGGAACATGCACTTGTGGGATAAGCAGCAGAGCTGAGTGTGTGGGTTGCGCCCATGAACAATTTGCCAAATCTTCTCTGCCAATGCCTAACAGCTCATTCTGCCATTGACTCGTTTGGTGTTTGGTGGATTGGATGATTGAAGTTTGAAGAAACAAGACATATTGGCAATTTATCAATTTGTTAATTTCACAAACAGGAGCCTCAGTAGCGTGTGGAAGAACCATACACAGCTACAACAGCCTGGCACCTCCTCCTCATGCTTGTCACCAGCCTGGTCACACACTGCTGTGGGATGGCATCCCATTCTTCAACCAGCATTTGTCGCAAGTCAGCCAACGTGGTTGTGTTGGTCACTCTAGCACGCCCAAGCTGATCCCACAAGTGTTCAACGGGGTCGAGGTCAGGACTGCTAGCAGGCCATTCCATCCTCTCCACTCCCACATTCTGGAGGTAGTCTCTGATAAACCCCGCCATGTGGGGGCGAGCGTTGTCATCTTGGACGATAGAGTACAGTCCCGGACTGTCGAGATATGGGATTGCCACTGGTTGCAGAATCTCATCTCTATATCTCCCTGCATTGAGATTGCCTCCAATGATGACAAGCCTCGTTTTTCCAGTGAGGGAGATGCCGCCCCACACCATCACACTGCCTCCACCAAAAGATATTATTCTATCGGTGCAGCAACCAGCATAGCGTTCTCCGCGCCTTCTCCACACTTTGATCCTATGATCCAACTGCCGTAGTCAGAATCTGGACTCATCACTGAACATAACATTCCTCCACATGTTCAGGTTCCAGTGCACGTGTTGCCGACACCAGCGCAAACGCTATGAGACCGGAGATTGGCTGCATGTAGTCTGTTCCGGATTGTCTGGGCAGAGAGCCGTCAGCCATATCGACCTGCAAACCTTAACTGCAAATCTGTAGAAGATAGCCTACGGCACCTAAGTGCTGACAGGGTGATGAAATGGTCTTCTTGGGGTGTCGTCTTCTTGGGACGCCAACTTCGCGGCCTGTCTTTGACATCCCCCGTTATATGGAACTTGGCCCTCAGTTTAGACTGGCCTTATTGGCACCTGATTGGCAGCACCTGTAAGCATGGGGCCTACTACTGTAAGTACAGCTACAGTCAGTAAGTGTCTGCTCCAAGAATCGGCGTGCCGCGTTTGACTGATCTGGAGCATCTGGTACTGGGGGTACCAGAAGCTCAAAAACAAGTGTCAATTGCAACAGCATAATAACCTGTTTGGCAATGGCAGAAAAGATCTGGCAAATCTTTCATGGGCGCAACCCACATACTCAGCGCTGCTGCTCATCCAACAAATGCATGTTCCTTACAGATGGGGCACCATTTGAAAGGGAATTAAACAGGCTTTCCAAAGGTCTAAGATTTATTGCCAAAAAGCATTGTTACCATAGAGAAATAATCTGACAAACTTACTTTTTGCTAAGTTTATATATATATACAGCGTATATGTATAACAATAACAATAAAGTGTCTCAGTCAGCATCTGTATTGCAGTTTGCAGTAGTACTGCAAAAATATTGTGTGTGTGTGTGTGTGTGTGTGTGTGTGTGTGTGTGTGTGTGTGTGTGTGTGTGTGTGTGTGTGTGTGTGTGTGTGTGTGTGTGTGTGTGTGTGTGTGTGTGTGTGTGTGTGTGTGTCTCTGTCTTTGCGGGGGAAGGCAGGATCTTGGCGTTTAACAGTTCAAAAGTCTTGAGGTGCTAGGAAAGAAGCTGCTCTTGAGCCAGCTGGTTCGTGTCCTGATGCTCCGATACTGTCTGCCTGACGGTAGCAGAGTTAACAGTTTCTTGCTAGGGTGGGTGTGGTCCCTGAGAGTATCCTGGAGTCCATACCGAACCTCTTCAGTCTGCGGAGGAAGAAGAGCCGTATGTTTACCGGATTAATATAGGCTAAATTATTTGACATTGTAATAAAATGTCTAACATAGATTTTCTATAATTTTTTAATATATTTATGTAATATAAAAAAAATACTTACCTTTCCCTCAACTTTAGGAGGCAACATTCTGAAAATGTTACATTTGAAATTTGAATACATTTAAAAATGTATTATAACAATGTGTTGAACATTACAATTATTTTTAATTAGCAATAATACAATATGCCTTTGACTGAATTATCTATTACATTAATGTGTGGTTCATATTAATGCTCAAAAAACAAAAGGGATATGAACCAAGACTCAAATCTGAGTAGATTATATGACCTAATTAGCAGCCTGTTATTATGTGTAGGTAGATATTTGGATATTTGGGGTAAAGTAGAAAGAGTTGGTTCATGAGGAAAGAGATACTGGCAGTAAAGAAAAAGACCAACTATTCAATAAACCATTTTTCAATTTATATCAAGTGAGACACACAGTTGGATGGTGTGTGACATAGAATCGTGTCTTCGTTGACTTGAAAGGAGCCCTTTATATCTACATAGGGAGAAAGACCCAGGGGAGAGGGGGTGAGGGGGGTTGCCAGAGTCCATTCAATCCTACACACTGCCGCTGTACTGCTGCCCTCGCCCTGCGCCCCCAGGAGGTCCAGGCGGAGACTCTTTGGTTCACTGGGGTGAGCAAACGGGTTTGTTCATATCGCATGCTGTTGAAAAATTGGAAGAGATTTATAAATACCTTCCTGCGTCTGAATGTCATGCAATTACCTGCCGTGAATAATACAGAGAGATGGAAACCGCGCCATGTGAAATCGCTGGCAGCGAATTAACCTCTCAGGTTTAGTGTTTGCTGTGATTGGGGCTGATTATAAGGTAGGTTCAAATATAGGGATGCAGGTAAACACAATTGTAGGTTGTAGTGGCTGCTCGGCGATCAATCAATGAGGATTACAGGCCGTGGGGGGGGGTAAGGGTTTTGTGCTTGTTGCCATTCATGAAAAAAAAGCTATTTCCCATGTGGAATCTAAATAACACCACTTCAGTAGGCCATTGGATTGATTGCCTGCTGCGCTCCCTAGATGAATTGGTTATAATTGGAGCATTTCACCATCACCCCCATTTAAAATGTCGTGACTGAGGCTGAATGTCCATTGCAGTGGCTTCTGATCCCCGGGGGAAGCTCAGCAAAGCACATCTCTGCGTACGCGCAAGTTTACACTCTTAAGGTGAACATATGGTTTACACTCTTAAGGTGAACATATGGTTTACACTCTTAAGGTGAACATATGGTTTACACTCTTAAGGTGAACATATGGTTTACACTCTTAAGGTGAACATATGGTTTACACTCTTAAGGTGAACATATGGTTTACACTCTTAAGGTGAACATATGGTTTACACTCTTAAGGTGAACATAAGGTTTTCTCTCTGATCTTCCGGACCTCCGTGGGTCGCAGTGGCAAGGGAGGTGACGAGTTGCCCCTGTGCAACCTAACCAGAACTGTTCCTGACAAGCTGGCTGTTACCATGCACTGTTAACACTGCCAACACTGCCAACTCACTTAATAAGTATGGTCTGCAAGCAAAGCATTAGAGCAAGGGGTGAGTGTTTCAGGCAGTGCTGCAGTACTAGGTCAAACGGGATGTTTTTGACAACATCGGGCCAATATGTTATACTTTTAAGGCCGAACATACCATCATTATACTTATATGATTCTCTCATTATAAATAGACATTTTTGTGTCTTCTAACACTGTAATTGACATCCCACCAGCGGTGCATAAATGTTCCCAGGATAGTGTGGTCATAAGGCATTTTTACACTGGCAAGCCGGTACGGTCGCTGCTTGGCACGCCCTGCAATTTTACTGTCTTGCGTGTGTAAAACCGAGGGGGTAAAATCCCCCTTCATCATGGAGCCGACTTTCTCGGTTCACTGAGAGTGAACAGAGTGGACATCGTTAGAATAAATTGCATCCTCTGAATGTTTATATTTTTTTATGATTCAAGACACTTGCTTTCAAGAATGAGTATACAACTGAGTGTAGGCTACAAACCTGATTAACTATTAAGTGCAAAAATGTAAACTCTCCTGTGATGGTTAGCAGCTCACAGATTTCCCCGTCTCTCCAGCTAGAACTACTCATGTTGATATCGCTGTGTTGTCTGTTGTCTGTTGTAGAGACAGCGCAGCAACACCTCTACCCAAATCCCGCCCCTTGAACCGCGAAGCTGTCTGATCGCATTTACATCCAAATGAAACCCCCATTATGTGTAGGGTCCGAGAGGGTAAATTCGGGTGTGAAATCAAGCCGGTTTATTACTCCGGTCAGTGTAAACGCCTGGACGATGCCGGGAAAAAGGCAGGCATAAGATGGGCATATTTGGCAGTGTACATTTTTTTATAGCCATTTATTCACAGACATTGGTTGTCCACCCCAGATTCGTGGGGCAACCACTGATACCTTGTAAGCAAAGTGTTGTATCAGAGAGCCGGATCTAATTTGATAAGTAAGGAAACTTTCATTAAGATCATCACTAGGGTTGTACGTTACTTTAATGTGGTAATCTGCAAAACATGCCTAGTTATAACAAGAAGAATGAGACCAAACATACAAAATACGACCGTTCGAGAACCAGATAGCTCGGAAACCAGTTAGCAGTGTTATTTTCTAAAAGATTCTACAAATGTCTCCAGCTTGTGGGTGCAACGTCTGGCTTTGATGAGGTACCTGAAAGAGTGGACAGATCTAGGTTCTGCAGTCATCTGGGTTTGATGAGGTACCTGAAAGAGTGAACAGATCTAGGTTCTGCAGTCATCAGGCTTTGATGAGGTACCTGAAAGAGTGAACAGATCTCGGTTCTGCAGTCATCTGGCTTTGATGAGGTACCTGAAAGAGTGGACAGATCTAGGTTCTGCAGTCATCTGGGTTTGATGAGGTACCTGAAAGAGTGAACAGATCTAGGTTCTGCAGTCATCAGGCTTTGATGAGGTACCTGAAAGAGTGAACAGATCTCGGTTTCTGCAGTCATCTGGCTTTGATGAGGTACCTGAAAGAGTGAACAGATCTCGGTTCTGCAGTCATCTGGCTTTGATGAGGTACCTGAAAGAGTGAACAGATCTAGGTTCTGCAGTCATCTGGCTTTGATGAGGTACCTGAAAGAGTGAACAGATCTCGGTTCTGCAGTCATCTGGCTTTGATGAGGTACCTGAAAGATTGAACAGATCTAGGTTCTGCAGTCATCTGGCTTTGATGAGGTACCTGAAAGGGTGAACAGATCTAGGTTCTGCAGTCATCTGGCTTTGATGAGGTACCTGAAAGAGTGAACAGATCTCGGTTCTGCAGTCATCTGGCTTTGATGAGGTACCTGAAAGAGTGAACAGATCTAGGTTCTGCAGTCATCTGGCTTTGATGAGGTACCTGAAAGAGTGAACAGATCTCGGTTCTGCAGTCATCTGGCTTTGATGAGGTACCTGAAAGAGTGAACAGATCTAGGTTCTGCAGTCATCTGGCTTTGATGAGGTACCTGAAAGAGTGAACAGATCTCGGTTCTGCAGTCATCTGGCTTTGATGAGGTACCTGAAAGAGTGAACAGATCTAGGTTCTGCAGTCATCTGGCTTTGATGAGGTACCTGAAAGAGTGAACAGATCGAGGTTCTGCAGTCATCTGGCTTTGATGAGGTACCTGAAAGATCGAACAGATCTAGGTTCTGCAGTCATCTGGCTTTGACGAGGTACCTGAAAGAGTGAACAGATCGAGGTTCTGCAATCATCTGGCTTTGATGAGGTACCTGAAAGGGTGAACAGATCTAGGTTCTGCAGTCATCTGGCTTTGACGAGGTACCTGAAAGATTGAACAGATCGAGGTTCTGCAGTCATCTGGCTTTGACGAGGTACCTGAAAGAGTGAACAGATCTAGGTTCTGCAGTCATCTGGCTTTGATGAGGTACCTGAAAGAGTGAACAGATCTAGGTTCTGCAGTCATCTGGCTTTGATGAGGTACCTGAAAGAGTGAACAGATCTAGGTTCTGCAGTCATCTGGCTTTGATGAGGTACCTGAAAGAGTGAACAGATCTCGGTTCTGCAGTCATGCCTTCCCCCAGAACACCGCCATCTTGGTCCCTGATTCGGAGGAGGTGGTTGTGGTCAGAGAGTCAAAACAGTTACGTCCTATGTCCTTTCCTAACCTCTTTTCCTTGACCTCAATGTAAAACATCATCAAGGACAAGTAAATATCGAAGGGGAGGTCATAAGGACTTAGGAAAAGACCACCGCTGTGCTAGGAGAATCGGACTGCATTTATCCTAGGCTACATCATGATGCAACAGTGGACGTTATCGACGTGGGTCTGCTGTGATGAAATTACAATGTTTCAAAGATGGACATCATCTTAGATACTTTGTTTTTGCGTTCTTACTGTATTGTTTCATGGAGGCTGTATGAAATCTGGAGAACCAGGTGAAAAGAACATCTTCATTACCACATTCAAATTGAAATAAAATTCATAAAGGCTCCCAGTCACAAAAAGGAAACTAAATAGTTGTCATATTGATAATGGTTGCTCATACAAAATCTCCTGTCCACTCTTATTTATCGACATAGATCACAATTAGTATGATTGTAATTAAATAATTAAATAATTGTCGTTCATGTTGATTGTTTGTTCGAGTGTTCTGTGAACGGCGGAATGGTGCTTCAATCTTAATGTTCCTTGCTGAAAGGAATTGTGTGACGGCATTAACTTCTTCCTTTCGTAAATTATGATCCGGGGTGCCCATGTGTAAGGAAATAAGAAAGGCAGCATTGAAGCACTTTTCCGTAGCATTTCGAGAATTCAAAAAGCTCTAATCATGGCTGCCATTTCCAGGTAATTTCCTCAGTAAGGAACCCGCCGAAGCCACGAAGATTATCATCCCGCAGCCCAGCTTCCTCCTTTCCCTCAAAATCCTGAGTGGTAAATGTGAAAACTCCCCACCACTTCCAGGTCACAGGGGGTCAAACCAATTTAGCACATGCATTCGCCAACCAGTGTTAGTAGGCAGCAGTCTTGTTTGTTTGGGCATACCGTCCATACGGTCTATTCTATTATTTTCTATTATTTAAATAATAATTTGCATACATTAATTTACAGAACATATCCCAAGAATTTCATGTTGTTTATTAAGATTTAACATCATTTGATAGAGTCGGAGATCTGTTGACGCACTGAAAAGCATAAAAAAACACCAAAAAAACACGCCTGACACTTTTGAAATCCGCCGCATCTGAGGAGCAAGCAGAGAGGAAAAAAAGGTTACCATGCATGACCACATGCATGTGCGCCACGCACAAGTTAAAGATCCAATGGCATGCTAACTAATGGATGCTATAATATAGATATTAGTGGGCCCCTATCACAGTATTTGAAGACGTTCCCGTTCCAGCCATGCTGCAGAGTTACAGCCACTACGAGCCAGTCGCACGTTGAGCTTTCCACAAATGCACCGTTTCGGTGTCTGTAGCTTTAATGCAAATGAGGAGGAGAGAGGCGGGTCAAGGAGGAGGGTGGGGGTGAGGCCCTGAGCAGCTTGCGGCCACGGTACCATGCGCTCTGTTTACAGTGGATATATCGCAATGGCGAAGCGCACTTAGCCTTTGGCCGTGTTCTGTAAATATTCAAGAGTCCTGGAGCTCTATATCTAAATAATATCATATGATACATAGATATCTATATCATATCATATATATGATCATGCCCAAAAGACGTGTGCGCATCCAGACGTTATTATGGATCAAACGACTGAGTCAGGTTCTCCGACGTCTCTGGTTCTTCCAAGCAGAAGTAAGTAGTTCTGAACGACGACATGGAGGAGAAAGGGATTGTTGCCCGCGATTGTTGACCTTAATTTTGTCCCACCGGAGCGTCGCCGCCTTGGCAGCGGGCAGAGGGCAGCGCTTAGGCACCACCGCCTCCTGCAGCGTGCAGCAGGCAACACCGAGGCGGTGGTCCCTCGGTAGCGGGCAGCGGGAACCGGGGCTCAAGCGGGAGACAATCTCGGGCAACAGTGCCTTTCTCCTCCGTGTCTTGGTTCATGTACTTCAGGGAGTCAAAGCCAAAGTGCCTTTCCTCCAATACGTTTTGACCATGGCTGAGATAACCCCCACTACGAGTCTCGTCGTGGAAATACCAGAGACGAGAGTCTGATGTGTTATGCGATAACACCAACAGCAGAACGGTTATCCAAATAAAGAAGTGTAGGCCTACAACACTTGCGTTACAGTCCTGGAGCTCTATATCTAAATAATATCATCAATAGCCTAATAGGCCTACACATCATATATTACATATTATCCTGGCCGAAAGCTTTGTGCCCCTTCAGACGATATTATGGATCACGCACGACTGCTCCGACGTCTCTGGTTCTTCCACTTCCACATCAAGCTGAAGTAGACTGAACCGTGCACTGCCCGCTTCCCGCTTCCCGCTGCCCGCTGTCCGCTGCCGGGTGGTGGTGCCTCGCGGCAGCGGGCAGCGGTGCTTCGATGATGGCTGAGATAACCCCCACTACAGTCTCGTTTTGGAAATATGAGAGACGTCAGAGAACCAACGTGTTATGCGCCATAACACCAACAGCAGAACGCTTATCCAAATAACAAAGAAGTGTACAACACTTGCGTTACAGTGTCTGTAATCACACACACACACACACACACACACACGTGGCGCTCGCAAGGTCTTAGCTCATTGTCTCATGGGCGGGCAAAATTCTCTGGGCAGGCCAGGCAGAGAAAGGGGAGATAGTTTGGCCCCTTATGACGATATATAGGGCCACATTCCAAATCAGCGCGCTTGAGCTTCCATTTTTTCAAAGGCGAGCAGGATACATTGTACTCGTTTTACACCGAACGCAAGTTTTAGCCACTGGGGGACCATAGGCAAGCTAGGGGAACTCATATTAATGTTAGAAAACCTCATAAAGGGAGATTTTCATGCCATGGGACCTTTAAATACAGCTTCTTGGTCAATTGAATTACTAACTGTACATTAAAAAGTATTTTCTGCATCTAAAAGGATTATCAACTGCTTTCTCCTCCTGTATGTTTGTATACCTGCGCGCAGGCTTGATGCACATACTCCGCTCATCTTCTTCTCTTTTTGGTGGAGAACCAGCGTACTACAGCGTTTCTACAGCTAGATACGTTTTTGCAATGGGTCCGTCTTTTTGCAACAATGTTATTCCTGAAACGTCATCTCATCATCATCATCCTCATCGTCGTCCGCTTATCCGGGGTCGGGTCGCGGGGGGAGCAGCTCAAGCAGGGGGCCCCAGACTTCCCTTTCCCGGGCCACATTGACCAGCTCTGACGGGGGGATCCCGAGGCGTTCCCAGGCCAGTGTTGAAATATAATCTCTCCACCTAGTCCTGGGTCTTCCCCGAGGTCTCCTCCCCACTGGACGTGCCTGAAACACCTCCCAAGGAAGGCGCCCAGTGGGCATCCTTACCAGAGGCCCGAACCACCTCAGCTGACTCCTTTCTAAGTAAAGGAGCAGCGGCTCTAATCCGAGTTCCTCACGGATGGCTGAGCTTCTCACCCTATCCCTAAGGGAGACGCCAGCCACCCTTCTGAGAAAACTCATCTCGGCCGCTTGTACCCGCGATCTCGTCCTTTCGGTCATCACCCAGCCCTCATGACCATAGGTGAGGATAGGAACGAAGATCGACCGGTAGATCGAGAGCTTTGCCTTGCGGCTCAGCTCTCTTTTCGTTACAACGGTGCGGTAAAGCGAACGCAATACCGCCCCCGCTGCTCCGATTCTCCGGCCAATCTCATGCTCCATAGTACCCTCACTCGCGAACAAGACCCCGAGGTACTTGAACTCCTTCACTTGGGCTAAGGACTCATTTCCTACCCGGAGTAAGCAATCCATCGGTTTCCTGCTAAGAGTCATGGCCTCAGATTTAGCGGTGCTGATCCTCATCCCAGCCGCTTCACACTCGGCCGCCAGCCGATCCAGTGAGTGCTGAAGGTCACAGGCCGATGATCCAATGAGGACCACATCATCTGCAAAAAGCAGTGACGAGATCCTCAGACCACCGAACTGCAACCCCTCCCCACCACGACTACGCCTCGATATCCTGTCCATGTATATCACAAACAGGATTGGTGACAAGGCGCAGCCCTGGCGGAGACCAGCACCCACTGAGAACGAAACTGACTGGCTGCCGAGAACACGAACACAGCTCTCGCTTTGGGAGTACAAAGATTGAGGATAGACCCCCTGAGGATAGACCCCCTTACCCCATACTCCCGCAGCACCTCCCACAGTTTCTCCCCGGGGACCCGGTCATACGCCTTCTCCAGATCCACAAAACACATGTAGACCGGATGGGCATACTCCCAGGCCCCCTCCAGGATCCTTGCGAGAGTGAAGAGCTGGTCCGTAGTTCCACGTCCGGGGCGAAAACCGCATTGTTCCTCTTCAATCTGAGGTTCGACGATCGGCCGAACCCTCCTTTCCAGCACCTTGGAGTAGACTTTACCAGGGAGGCTGAGAAGTGTGATACCCCGGTAATTGGCACACACTCTCTGTTCCCCCTTTTTGAACAGGGGAACCACCACCCCGGTTTGCCACTCCTTTGGCACTGTACCCGACTCCCACGCGATGTTGAATAGGCGTGTCAACCATGACAGCCCCTCAACACCCAGAGCCTTTAGCATTTCTGGCTGGATCTCATCAATCTCATCAATCAATTCCTGAAACGTATCAAAGGAAAACGGAGGGGAAAAGATTGTTTTCACCTGTGTGGACGGGGCCTAATTCTAAAAAACTAAATAACTTTAGGGCCTGAGATCACATAGCGCTCTGATCCAATAAAAAGCGTTGGTCTCTTAAAGGAAATGGCATGTCCTTAACAATAACCTTACACTAATAATTCAGAATTAGCTGTTGAGGGAAATTGTTTTTGGTTAAAATTATTCATTAATAATATAAATTATTGATACAATCAATAATTTAATCTAAGGAAATTAATTATAAATATTCACCAAGGACGTACGTTTATGCAAGCCTCTTGAGACCGTCCTGATATTCATATTCAGCCGGCCCTTGGCTAGGCAGCGTTTGATTTCCAAAAATGGTTACAGCCCTACATTGTTCAAAGAACTTACGCTGATCAGATTGATGCTCGTTCTCTTGGCCCGTTCCGACTCCAGTTGGACGTGAGGTATAAAGTAGTTCTAACCTAAGAATGCCATTTTTTGCAGATTTCTGTTAATCTACTAGCATTATCTCTATTGGGTCAAACTGTTTTCATGCTTTAGTAGTTTAGTAGTTTGTCGTGAATACTTCTTCGCCAGATCGCTGATTGGTCATTTACATTTACATTTACATTCAGGGCATTTAGCAGACGCTTTTATCCAAAGCGACTTACAATAAGTACATTTGTCATAAGAAGTGCATCAATATATCGCTGTCGGTACAGAAAGGATGTTCATAGAACCAAGTGCAAGTGCCACAATCGCTAGGTCAGTCAATTCCCCGTGTTACAGCCATGATAGCAGCTACTGCAGTTGCTACACAGTTAAGTACTACAATACAATACAATACAATACAATACAATACAATACAATACAATACAATACAATACAGTGTACAATGGTGGCCAGAAGGGGGAGGGTGGCGATGCAGAGTCGAGGTGTGTGTGGCATTTTGATTTGCTCCTGGCTCATGTATTTCATTTGGTCCTAGCTTATATGAAAAGGCTGATCTACAGAGAAAAACTGGAAAGTCTCACTATGCAAAATATATGCAATGCATCCATGCATTCATACTATGTATCAACAATTTGCCTGATAAGGAATCCATAGTCAAACAGTTTAAGATCCTTTTTTCCTAAAAATCACAACTAATTCAAAAAAGAAAGAAACAGTATTCAAATTAAATACATGAGCCAGGAGCAAATCAAAATGCCACACACAACAAGATAATGGTACAAGGGCCAATCATTATGCAGTAGGCCTACAAACTAATTAGCTGTCCCCTCTGAGATCAATGTAGATCTCTGTTCACAGATCGAGTCAAGGAAAGATACGTTCAGCTGCACTTTTTCCTGTCACCTTTCTATTGATTCTGGAGCCGCTCGTCTACGGTTCTCAGTTTTCGTTGTTTTGTTTTTGTCCTGTTCGTTTTCCTTCGCTGGTCTTCCTTCGTCCTCCCATTAATGTTATTCAGAGTCGCACCACATCATAAAAGAAGCAACAATAAACAATAGGTAAAACAATCACACTAGCGTCATCCTGCTTAACACTGAATTCATGGAAAAATAAATACAAATGTTATTTCAAACATTCAAGGGAGAGCCACTGTAGCAACGCAGAACTAATTAACTCCCATCATTTAATGATTTCCTACATTGTGTTGCATTGCTCACTCGGGGCCGCCGTGCTCAGTGAATGGCAGGTACTTTGCAAGCAGACGCTCCACTCAAAGAGCCGAGGCTTGAAAGGGCTTTTCAAACCCATCAGCCAGCATATAGAGAGACACACGCACACACACACACACACACACACACACACACACACACACACACACACACACACACACACACACACACACACACACACACACACACACACACACACACACACAGACAACCACCGAGACAAAGGACACCTTGGAGAATAAAAGTGTAATTGCCATTTTCTTTTACACCACTAGGTTTTCTTTATGTTGTTGAGCAACCAATGGCAGAGGAAGAGGAGAGGAAGCAGGTTAACAAGTCTACGACAGGCTCAGCTTCCCCTGGAGAATGCTTAAGATTGATGAAAGATAAACAGACAGACGCAGACAGACTGATATATTGACGGACGGATAGCCTGTATTGAAATAATAGCACTTTTTTAGAGCAATATAAATCTATCAGAGGATAGCAGGAATAGCAAATCAGCAAAACTAAATGTGAACTATTTTGAAACTACCCCTATCCAGTGTGCATAATAAACAGTGGCAGTCTGAGGGTTTCCCCTAGTGCTCCAGTGTCATGCTGTGGTCATACACAGACTCCATACCAGTGGTGCGAGGGATGGTTAGTGTTAGGTCACAGGACCCGTCATTCAGTTGTCAAATCTGTTTTGCCGATTTGCGCCAATCAGAAGCCCCTAACCCTGCTGGGAACTCAAGTTGTGTTCTTCTGGTGACGTCAAAGGGCCTTTTCTGAGGATATATGATCATGTTGTCCGAGAGAGGGTTTATTCCCCCCATGGAAGACAGAAGAATGGCATTATAATAAGAAACACCAATACAATTTTCTGACGCCTTTTCATATTTGTGAATAAATATTTTGGGCTGCACTTTAGAATAACTACAACTTTTAAGCAGTAATTTCCGTGTGACCATATCGTCACACAAAGCAACTTGCTTGCTGTTTCTGAGTGCCCTGGAAAGCAGGCAGGGATCGTGTGTAGGAAATGATTGCAAGGCATGATGGGACACTTAATCGGCAGAACAAATGCTGTGGTCCATTTAATGGCCTTTAATGAAGCGATGAATAATGGAGTGGCAAAGTGTTCATGCAAACAGCCTCATGCGCTCCGCTAGGGCACTTATGAAATCCCACAATCAGCCATAAGGTGCCCAGACACATGCCAATGGATGACCTTTTAAGTTCAACATCAACCACCCTCCAAGAGCTGCTCCGTACTCAATCTCATGCGAGCTATCGGCTATGTAAAGGCTGTGTCTTATCAAGGTTCTTTCAGGTTAACAGGTTTTAATATTTCAGGCTATCCATTTACCATAAGATCCTCTAAACCTATACCCGGATATATATGATTCCACCCTGGTGAAGTTCACAGCCTCAGTTAAACGGTTGGGACCTCCATCAGCCCTAAGGACCCCGTAGGGGGACGTGGTGTAAAGTGCTCTCTTGCTAAGTGGATGACTTTACACACAGAGCCCACTAAAGACAGAAATCTTCATATGGACGATTAAGGAGCACTGAAGTTCTTTGCCCGTAGAAAAAAGCTATGGATTCAGCTTGAGCTAAAACAGCCTGTATCAGCACAATGCCATAATGACAGCATACTCACTGAATCTCATCATTGATTTCTTATATGCTTATCAGAACAGCATTATTGAATATGACCTCATAACTCAGTGGATGAGTCACATCTCATTGACATAAGATCGATGTGATCGACAGAAGAAGCGTCTGATTTGACTTCTGCTTTGACGAGGGAAGACGTGTTTCCACTTTGTTTTGCCTTGCAGTGTTTTCTGTGTTTGGTGTTCTGCTTGGGGATGTGTGTGATGGGAGTGCTGGAAGGTTGATGCCCCCTGGTGTGGATGGGGCTGGGCGTGCCCGAAAGGAATGTCAGGCCCCACGTTGCGGGATGGCTGGATGCCTGTCTTCACATTTTCAGATGACTTTGCAATTAAAGGCCTTAAAAGGTGCCTCAAAAGGCCCCAAAATGTCCCCGAAAAAGTGTGGTGTTCATATCATCTTCACTTACACATACATTATAAAAGATGTTAAACAGATTTAACTAAATGGGAGTAACATTTCTTACTTCTAAGATATTTAATGTGGATTTGATGGAAGAGGAATGATGATAGACTGGGTAGCCCCGCCCATTCCGGTGAATTGAGTTCGCCCTGCACAAGGGCGAATACATTTCTTTCTGCTTCCGATACGTTTTTGCGGGAGCCAATCACCAAGCTGGCTTTTCCCCTTGGTGCGCTATTGGCTGGTTTAACACAATGACGACAGGGAAGTGACGGCAAGCAGCCAATCGCGTACAGAGTCAGTTGAACTAGGCCCGTTGATCACGCCTCTTGTGCTGAAGAAAATGACAGCAGCTTCCCGAGACCAACGTGCAATCTACGATTGGCTTGGTCTGGTAATAGCCAGGCAAGAATGATTATACAAGAAAAGTGATGAAATGCAGTCTCCGATACAAGCCTGGCGCTCTGCCCCCATAAAGCACATCCATAACCAGCATAGCACATGCATGTTTATTTTGAATTGAGTAGAACAATATGCTATCAGTCAGATAAAGCTGCTATCGCAGCACAGGAGCTTTGGGACATAATCGACAAATGAAAGCCTGATGCCGTCTCAGAGAAACCCATGTCGGTAGTATTCTCTAACCCGCCCACCTAAGGTGTGGGTGGATGGTTAGTAGTATAAACCCAAACCACCTCCCTCTCAGGACATTGTCATTCTTGCATTCAAGAACAAAGACGTTGAATGTGACGTTTGTTTGAACACAATGGTTAATTACCAGGCCTATATTCAATGCAAAATGTGGCTTGATTAGCTGGACAACATCAGTCTTACACTCTTTCTTCTGGCACTGGCAGGATTGCTCTTGGTTTTTGCTTCTTTGATTCTTGGTTATATTCCTGACCTATGGTGTACTACATTCCATACCTGCTTATTGGGTTCTCTTGACCAAGTCTCCCACAATATACTTGCCATCTATGTATTTTTGCTGCTTCAATAACTTTCATTGCAACTGCTCTAAGCCATTTTAATGCCTTTCAACCGCACTAATTTTGAAAAATAACAAACTAATATACGGCTATAGACCGATCTAAAATAAAACAATTGAAAGGTTTTATCCCAGGAACAGAAGCACACTACCACGGGTCACCCAGACCTGCTCTTACCTTTAAGCTATAACTTCAGCTACAGCCAAAATGCATTTGTCATATTAAAAGCACAACTAAATGCAACATCGGGAACCTATCGGTTCCAAACTGACTGCTTCAGTGTATTATTTTGTGGTATTTTACAATTATTAGGGCACAAATTACAACATTTATGACAATCATGATTATATATATATATGTATAGGATATACATATATATATTAATATATATATATATATATATATATATATATATATAAACGTTGCATGCACCTGGAGCTATAGCTGCAGGGAATATGAAATGCCAAGATGATGTGTCAGCTGAGAACAGCCTTACTGAAGTGATGTTTGACAATTATTTATCGTATAAACAAACAAACAAAAAATGCTTCATATATTTAAAGACTGAAATTTCTTGTTTATTTATGTGTATCCTATAGTTAATGCTGCAATGCTTACCTGAACCAATGAGCAAACGCATGCCCTGATGATCAGAAAGTAGCCGGGAGTAATTTGAAGTCGTCTCTAGCCTCGTGAGACCATCCGGATATTCTAGTTTGCATCTCACACTTAATATCAGTCTGGAGTTGGCTGGGCAGAAAGTTATTCCACATATTGAGGCAACCTTTCTTTGTTAAAAGAATTCAGCCAATTTGAGGAAATACCTATGACACTAATCCTCTCTTCTCTGTTGCCGAATTTTGTTAAAAGTAAAAACAAATGTTTCCTTCAACTTCTATTAGGCCTAATTCTGATTGATCCCATCATTTTACTAATTCTTCAATAAGGCAAAAGACAGAGTGATGTTAACAGAACGTGAACTTCAGAGACACAGAACGGAACCTTCGTAGAGACACAGAACGTGACTTTCAGAGAGACACAGAACGTGACCTTCAGAGAGACACAGAACGGAACCTTCGTAGAGACACCGAACGTGACTTTCAGAGACACAGAACGTGACCTTCAGAGAGACACAGAACGTGAACTTCAGAGAGACACAGAACGGAACCTTCGTAGAGACACAGAACGTGACTTTCAGAGACACAGAATGTGACCTTCAGAGAGACACAGAACGTGAACTTCAGAGAGACACAGAACGGAACCTTCGTAGAGACACAGAACGTGACCTTCAGAGAGACACAGAACGTACATTTGCGTGATCGGTTTGTTCTCACGAGCCAGGTGCAGTATTCCATGAGAGCTTTTCTCACAGAGTGAAAGGTAGCTTGCTGGCTCTGACCTTCCTAAAATATAACACTCAAAATGGAGCTCTTAAATCTTACCTGCAGCACCTTTCTTGACAACCTAATTTCAGAAACTGAGGAAACAAACCTCCTGCTATTCGATATTTAATTCCAAAATGCTAAACCAATTATACACAGACCACTTTGGACTTCAAATTGAGGAATTTTAGTTGTTGTAGTTAATCTGCATGGTACTGGTACTCTGATCAGTCTGACTGTTTAACCAGGCTGTGTACAGATAGAGGACCGGAGACTGCCGTTAGACAGAGAGGCGGTCGAGGATTGTGAGGCTGTTAAATTACAACGTAATTATTGAATAAGGGATTCAATAATATATATATATTTTAATTATGGGGACAAAAAGCTCATCCAGCGGTTATTCTTTATCACAGAGCCACGGTCTGTTCTAGAGAAAACAACAAAGAAACACAGGGGAGGTGCAGAAACAGGCTGACAAGATTAATTGCATAGACAACACTATGCATCATTTTTCTGCTGTTTCCGTTTTCCTTATATTCTTTATTGCACATATTGTAGTGCACATGGTTTTACACATTGTAGGTATCGGCTAGAGCTCCACGGGCCTTCTTAAGTTCCTAATGATGAACTTAGTTCATAATAACCCTTATTTGTACCAAAACTTTACGATTATTGTTTGCAAGTTACATTGATGACATGGACACGGGTCTCTGTAGACATTCCAGGTATGAACAGGCAAAGTAATCTGATCAACTACAGCTCGAGCTTCACAGATTATTAACGTAACACTATTAGCATCTTTAACTGAAACAAACATACCAACCAATCAAAAAAGATTATGTAAATATAATATATAATAATGCTACTTACAGTGGGGATCATTCCACTTCTTCATAGTGGATAATTACCCCATTTCTTCATGGTAAAAAAGGGTAAAAACAACTTTGCAAATCCAAATCCAAGGAGGATTGGCCCTTCAGAAACTCTCTCTACTACTGCTGGGCCTGTGCTCTACTATCCCTATGTGGCTGGGCCAATCATCTACCACACTTTTGGGTCCAACTATTTGAGGAGATATTAGCCCTACTTTGAAACAGCACCACAGCCCCTTTTGATGGACTTCTTAGCCCCAGGGTGAGAACAAAATCATTTTTCCACTGTAGAAGGTGTTACCGACAAGTTGCTTGCCTTATATATGAATATGTTTGGCGCAAGGATCAGGCATGCAGATTTGCTGATGCATGTTGGGAAAGTGAGCTCTGTAGTATCTTCTCATGCTCTGCCAACAAAAGGTTCCACCACACAGTTAAATTTGGATTAGTTATAATAACTGAGATTACAACAGAAGCCCTGAAAGGCCAAAAAATACTTTATTTGACCATTCAGGGATTGGTAGATAACATTACTACCGAAGTGTGGTTACAAGGCTGCATAACATCGTCCCCGGATGCAGTGCCGTGCTTTCCACTTGAATTCCAAAGTTCCCTTTTGTGAAGGTTTGTTTTATTTTTGGCATGCACCAACACCAGTCAGTGTTCCCCCTGCAACAGGCAGTGGCAGTGAGAGGACTCATTCAGTGAGGGGACACATTCAGTGAGAGGACACATTCAGTGAGAGGACTCGTTCAGTGAGAGGACACATTCAGTGAGAGGACTCGTTCAGTGAGAGGACTCATTCAGTGAGAGGACTCATTCAGTGAGAGGACTCATTCAGTGAGGGGACTCATTCAGTGAGGGGACTCATTCAGTGAGGGGACACATTCAGTGAGGGGACTCATTCAGTGAGGGGACTCATTCAGTGAGGGGACTCATTCAGTGAGAGGACTCATTC
Source organism: Gadus chalcogrammus (assembly GCF_026213295.1). Lineage (NCBI taxonomy): Eukaryota > Metazoa > Chordata > Actinopteri > Gadiformes > Gadidae > Gadus > Gadus chalcogrammus. The sequence continues at coordinate 3,299,975 of NC_079434.1, read as the reverse complement.
AGTGAGGGGACTCATTCAGTGAGGGGACTCATTCAGTGAGAGGACTCATTCAGTGAGGGGACACATTCAGTGAGGGGACTCATTCAGTGAGAGGACTCATTCAGTGAGAGGACTCATTCAGTGAGGGGACTCATTCAGTGAGGGGACTCATTCAGTGAGGGGACTCATTCAGTGAGGGGACTCATTCAGTGAGGGGACTCATTCAGTGAGAGGACTCATTCAGTGAGAGGACTCATTCAGTGAGGGGCCTCATTCAGTGAGGGGACTCATTCAGTAAGGGGACTCATTCAGTGAGCCTCAGTAGTGTTCAGCGGTTACTCTACTGCCCCAACTCCATCCGAGGGGGAAAGGACTCTGCAAGTCCAAACACTAACTCCTAGTTATTAAATAAAATAAGTTGTCTAATATAAGCTACATTAAGGTTTGATGTTTGCAGAATGCTTAAAGACATCCTTGAGAAAGTACTGCAACCTGATCTGACCTTTTTTGGAGTTGGCAACGTTTTGGATTGGTAAAAGGAGAGGAAGGAGGACATTTCTATGTTTTTTAAATAAATTCTTTCTTAAAGGGACACTGTGTAAAAATTACTCCCATCTAGTGGTACAATTGTATATTGCATTCAAACTAAAAGCGCTCGCTTGTTCAAAAACTACGGTGGGCAGTATGTGCCAAGAAGCTGTATCATGACATCCAATACTACCTCATCGAGTCATTCGAGTGATGATGAGGTTCGTTATTTCAAACAAATTTTAAACTGCATTGAATCATTAGTGTAAGCTAATGATGTATGACTAATTACTCCTCGAGCAAGATAGTGAATTATTTCAGTCATCATTCACGCTGGCTCAGAGTGAAAACGCGTTTGCATTTCCTGTACCACGTAGTGCTTTTTGTCCCTCTCGGCAGTTCATAGACCGGAAGAACATGGAAGCCTCCATGAAGCTTATCCGTCCTATGTAACTACACATTAATTATTCTTAGCTCAGGAGGATAAGTGAGATTTTTGGCAGAGATAATTTTACACCAATGAGGACTCATTTATGAATGAATACGTTGATTTGAGGTAATAAATTACTTAAAATATGACACAGTGTCCCTTTAAAGACTAAGTACATAATGCATTCAAACACAAACACAAGGGCGTGACGAGACAGACAGACAGACTGACCCTCCTCTAAAGGAGAACAAACCCCCTGACCCCGCCTCTAAAGGAGAACAAACCCCCTGACCCCGCCTCTAAAGGAGGACCAAACCCCCTGACCCCGCCTCCTAAGGAGGACTAAACCCCCTGACCCCGCCTCTAAAGGAGGACCAAACCCCCTGACCCCGCCTCTAAAGGAGGACCAAACCCCCTGACCCCGCCTCTAAAGGAGGACCAAACCCCCTGACCCCGCCCCTAAAGGAGGACCAAACCCCCTGACCCCGCCTCTAAAGGAGGACCAAACCCCCTGACCCCGCCCCTAAAGGAGGACCAAACCCCCTGACCCCGCCCCTAAAGGAGGACCAAACCCCCTGACCCCGCCTCTAAAGGAGGACCAAACCCCCTGACCCCGCCCTTAAAGGAGGACCCAACCCCCTGACCCCGCCTCTAAAGGAGGACCAAGCCCCCTGACCCCGCCCCTAAAGGAGGACCAAACCCCCTGACCCCGCCTCTAAAGGAGGACCAAGCCCCCTGACCCCGCCTCTAAACCACTCCTCTTCAGGTCCTGTTCATTGTGGGGCTGCCGGCTCTCATGCCCCCTCAATACAATTTCAATAAGCGGCGACAGGAATGTCACATCAGGAAGAAGCTCTGACCCCCAAGCGCTCTGCGTCCCAGGGTGGCCATGGGCTTACTCCTCAGAACCAAACTGCCAGAGAGCCAGAGCCAAAGAAGCCTTTTATTCGGTCCCTGCTTACCCCCAACCCACTGAGCGTGATGCAAGGTGAAATTGTAATTGGAAGTCAACAGGTTGACACATTCGCTTTCCATATTTGTATAAACCGCTGAAATAAATATCCTATTTGATAGCAAAAGGGAAATCCTTATTCGTTGAATTGTCAATAATAATTGACTGAGAAACGTGAAAGTAGCAGAGATCATCCAACAAATCACATCAAAATATAACAACCTCTGGCCATCTGCAAAAGCATAGATTGTGGGGTTGCCATGGAAGCAACACGAAAAAATATTGAACCAAAAAAGAAAAAAAAAGTTTCTGTAATTAGGGTTCTGCATGGTTGTGCTTATCTGATTTCCAGATTAAACCGAGCAATCTAGAAATCTGTGAATGTAATAAATCCCTCATAGCTCAATAGTAATTGCATAAGAGTGAAATTAAATCGAAATTGGCAATTTGAGTAACAATAAAATAATTAACTAATGTGATATTGCTTCTTTGTTGAAATATGCTACACTGATATTTGATACATTAGATTGATCTCCTCATTTTCTCAGAAAATATTTCAAAAATCTCTTGCAGCATAGGAGGCCTAATTGTCCTCATCTTTCAAAGGATACTGTTTGTTTGTTTGTGTGTGTGTGTGTGTGTGTGTGTGTGTGTGTGTGTGTGTGTGTGTGTGTGTGTGTGTGTGTGTGTGTGTGTGTGTGTGTGTGTGTGTGTGTGTGTGTGTGTGTGTGTGTGTGTGTGTGTGCGTGCGTATGCGCGCGCGTGTTTGTGTGTGTGTGTGTGTGTGTGTGTGTGTGTGTGTGTGTGTGTGTGTGTGTGTGTGTGTGTGTGTGTGTGTGTGTGTGTGTGTGTGTGTGTGTGTGTGTGTGTGTGTGTGTGTAAATACTTTATTGCACGCGCTGTTAGGTGTTGTGATAAGATAAAATAAAGACATGTTGGTCTGAACAGAAAACGTCATGTTCTCGTCGGATGAACAGCCATTAACACACATCCTCATTCGGCGCGCCCACGCGTATCGGGTACTGCTCCCCCTCCTCTCTGGCGATGCCTGATCGCTCGCAACTTATCTTTTCTAAATACATCTTCTCCCGACCCGAAGTGTCTGTGAGCATCGCAACCTGTCACTCGGTGTTCCCCTGTCACGCAGGAGCCGTAATGAGAGGAGTGGAATCAGTGAATGCAGGCTGCGGCGGATCCTGGAGACACGGCGGCGGAACGACGCGGCACCCCGGGTCCCACACACTGCACTAGGAGCTCCGGGTCCCACAGAGGACCGAGAACCAAGAGGCGACCACAGCGGGTGAAGTGGACGGTCCGGAAGCATGCGGGTCTTGTTGAGCGTTATTTACCCCGTGCTATTGCTCACGGTCTTCGGATTATATCCCTCTATGGTGAGTGACTGTGAGTCTTCTTTTTCCACACTCTAGACTTTAGTGACACTGACACCTCGCATCCCGTTTATCGATTCGTAAACGGAGTGCAAACTGCCTGCGACCCACTCAATCTCGACCTCTCTCTCTCTCTCTCTCTCTCTCTCTCTGATTGCAATCGTTTATTGACCATTGTTGGGGCACGATGCACTTTTGCATTATTTGTCTGCCGGGGACAGTGGCAGAAAGTTACATCAAATACAGTGACAAAGGCCTGCTTCCATGGCAATATCTATGTTTATTATGGGATAAAAACCTGCGTCACGTTTAGACTAATATTTAAACACAAACAAAACCTTCAGATTGTCTGATCAAACAGATGAAAACCTCCCGTCACACCTAGTTATAAAAGCTCATTGCCCCCTGGTACGTTTTATTATTTCGGCCGTTTTTCCTCGCCCAGGATCCCTGTTGAATGAGGATAAAATCAGTGGGTGATTGTATACCGTGTGGTGATCTGACCCACTGGAGCGGTAATAGTGCTGCTCATTACCTCAGTGGGCTCTGTCAGAGGGACACACTGGTGTAGCTATGGGATCTACAGGTGAATTCACAGCTGCAATCACAATCGTGGAGGCCATCTTAGAAAATTAATCAAATCATATTTTTCTTCCTTAATTAAAGTAATGCATTTACTTTCTGTCATGCATTGGCTCAATCTACATGATGCATGCATTGAGTTCTTTTTTTTTTTACAATTGGATGAAGCATGCACTCTGAACTGATTGGAGAATGGTGCAGCAAGAGGCGAGTGCAAATGTATGTTATGTCACGTTAACTCTAAAAGGGCTTACTAGTTAAAACAATAAATGAATGATAATGCTAACCTATACAATTATCAAGCTGTCTCTCAATGAGATGCCCGTGTATACACTTTGTCTCTTTGTGAAGCATAACAATTCTTTACCTGCTCATTGAGTGTTGTCACCTTAAGGGGTCATTGAGGTCTATGTCCCCTGTGTTGTGAAGTTCAGCCATACTGACTTCAGCCCTGCTAGGTCAGAACAACAAGTACGCAACAATTAGGTGGGCAAGCATCCAAGTCTTGGATTTCCTGTTGAAATACATCTGATAACCTGGAACATGGTTGTACACAGTGTTCGGACCTGCAATCGTTATGTCAAAGAGGTTCTGAATGAGAGAGAGAGAGAGAGAGAGAGAGAGAGAGAGAGAGAGAGAGAGAGAGAGAGAGAGAGAGAGAGAGAGAGAGAGAGAGAGAGGTGTGTGTGCATGTAGGATGGGTCAATCCCCGCCCAATGGTCCCTTGTAATCTCTCTCTTCCTGTTTCACGGTATCTCTTTGTGTGTGTCTCTCTCAATCCCAACTATGTATCTATAACTATGTTTTTCTCTCACTCTATTCTGTTTTTCTTCAAAATATTTAGATTGGCGGAAATGTATTTCTGTTTTCTTTTATTAGACAGATATCCAATATAGGTTCCAGTGCACCTTCACTATTTTTATGGGTGTGCATTACTGTCTGTTAAGTTCATCTGAGCCTTGAAGCGAGAGCAGATGAAAAGATGCTTAGATTTGTATAGCTTTCTGTTGTTATGGCAGCAATATGGCAAACCTAAGAAACATAAGCGGGTCAGTCACCAAGCTAAACAAGGGAAAAAACGCCTTTATTGACATTTTGTTGTGATGAGTATTACACAGACGTACCAAAGGGCCGGTGATGCACCTGCAGCTTTTGCGATGTCCTCAGTGATCACTGTCAATACACTCTAATCAAATTGGGAGGTTGGTGTCACCTGCCAGTCCTTTGAGCCGTTCATATGAACTGATGTTATTGCAGCTCAGAGCAGGATACAGTAAAATACAAAGTACATTCTGTGTGGACCTGATGTGAGTGGCGGGTGAAATGGTTGTACCTATTTCAAATTCCAACTGGAACTGGAATTTATGTTTTTGCAATTTCGGTCCATAACTCAGCAGATTTCCATTATTTCCTGTTCAGGCAGAATAATTCCTCTCGCACCTAAGGAGATGTAGAGATTTAAAAGTTCTTAGCAGTAGTTTTACACTACTGCTCTTTGTACTATAAAGGCATAAAGCAAACAACATACAGGGGGCTACATACGTGTGCGCTGTTTGTCTCCTTGGAGGGTTTGAGGACAGCATGAGGTCCAGCAGAGCCACATAGTAGCCATCTTCGTGTTAAAGCTGTGCTTAATGCTTCACTGGCACACACTGGGCTTTTTTATCTCCTCAATAATTAACAGTCAAGTCGCTGTGTCAAAACGACTCGGGGGGGGGGCTTTATTCTGTTCTGTGTGTAATGAATGATTACTGTAATTACTGTCCTGGGGGAACTACTCAGTGAGTCCCGTCGGCAGACGGCCTTCACCAAGCGTAGGGGAGGGGCTGGGAGGGAGGGGGGGAGGGGCTGGGAGGGCGGGAGGGTGAAGGGTGAAGCGAGTTAAAAAAAACTCATAGCTTTTATGATTGTGGAAGCAGCATTGGTCATCCACCCACAGGCAATGGATATGGGATTAAATTATCCTGTCTTTTGTTGTGTCAACAAAAAGACGCAGGTTAGGTTATGCTGTATGTGTGTGTGTGTGTGTGTGTGTGTGTGTGTGTGTGTGTGTGTGTGTGTGTGTGTGTGTGTGTGTGTGTGTGTGTGTGTGTGTGTGTGTGTGTGTGTGTGTGTGTGTGTGTGTGTGTGTGTGTGTGTGTGGTTGTGCCTGTGTGTAGGGTGGATCTGCCTTGTGTCAGCTCAAGTGTAATGACTCTGAGTGCAGTGGTATGAATGACATGCATTGAGTTGAAGTGTGAACCACTCCCATCCATTACATTTGCTAAATTGTAATGGACTGTTACCCTGAGACTCCCAGGGCTGGGGGGGGGGGGGGGGGGGGGGTCGTCACAACACAATGATTAACATGGTGAGAGATAATCCATTATTTCAAAGACATCTCAAAGATCATCATATTCAGAGCATAATTAATGTTCTCCCCTAAGCACCCTTTCCAGCCGTTGTTCCGAGCTGTGTTTTTGGTTGCGTCTCGTCCCGAAGGTTGATATATTTGTATCTGGGCCGGCGGTTGCCACCTGTTTACCTGCGTGATGTTTGCCAGGTTAGCATTAAGTCAGTGGGATAACGGATGAGTATTCTGCTCACATGGTGACCCAGAGCCCCCTGCCGACTGCTACCTCACAGATAATGTCTGATGACTAGCTCGTTATTGTCCTCTCACAGCGCTGAAGACTGACGCAACGCTGTGCTCCGGCCGGGAAACCCACGCACACGCACACACCCACACACAGGCACACGCACACACACCAGCACTCACACAGACACACAAAAACACACAGACGCACACGCACATGCACACACAGGCAAACGCTCACACGTGCACACGCAGGCACACGCACACACGACTACAGACACACAGGCACACAAACACACGCGCATATGAACTTGCACACACAGGCACACACACACATGTGCACACACATGTGCACGCACACACACACACCAACACACCAACACATACACACACATAAAAGTATACCATCAAGACAGTGCCCAGTTAATAACATTCTGCAGCCCCAACAACCAGATGATGTGGGCCAGCCGTGATGGGGAGAGGTCCCACCAATAATACTCTTCAACCTCCTATGTCTCTGCAGTGAGATGAGTGATAGGGAGGCAGCGGGCATCCAGGAAAGTTTTCTCACTCCAAAAAAATAACCTTCCCCGGGCATTGTAACATCTTAATAGACAAGTCAACTCTCCCTCTCTTTTATCTCCCTCTTGCCGTCTCACTCTTTTAATCTATTCCTCAGCCCCTCACACTTACCCACCCAACCCATTATGTTGGCTGTCAGGTTCTGTGTTGCTGCCTATTTTGGGCGAGAGGGGTTAGTTCTGTTCTTGTTGACACGTTATGTCTACGTAACCCTCCGTGACCCCTCCTAGTCACCCTTGGATCCGTCTGCTGTGATTAGAGCAGTGTGAAACTCAACTGGTTCCCAAGGACTGCAGGGGGTAGTGGGAACATTTCTGAAAACAAGGAGAGAGGAGGACAATCTGCAAAGAAAGAGACAGCTTAGAACAGGAACACCAAAATGGTTAGCGTTAGGAAGAATACATATGAATGTTATGATGGGATATATTTATTTATTCATGTGCACAAGCTCAAACAGCTCAGGGTAATGAAGATAAGCCACCTTACCTACAAAGTTTGTGTTTTTCTTGAGAAATGTGTGGGACTGCAGATCAACCAAAGATTTATGTGAAAAACTCCATATATTTTGTGCAGGTCAAAAGGGTACTTGGCTGAAGTAGTAGCATCTTTGAAGGGTTACATGCTGAGGTGCGTGCTCCAATGTGCTTGTCTAGTGGGGACAGTTTGACCTTAATAAACGTGGTACACAGAACAAACACACACACACACACACACACACACACACACACACACACACACACACACACACACACACACACACACACACACACACGCACACAAACTTTTTGGGAGACCACTTGATTAAATTAGACCTTATTTCCATATCATTAATTGTTGGTTGATTGGGATGTTCACGAAACCAAAAAATTGATTGAATAATAGATATAGATAAATAGATAGAATCCAAGAAAATGATTAACCCAGCACTATCATTTGTATAATTTCTATCTAAGAAGCCTACAATATTTCATTGTAAAGGTGTTCACCACCGACAGGGCTGGAGTTTGGTTAAAAGGAATGAGTGAAATCATAAAATATCCCCCCCATAACACGCATTTCCAGGAAAAGCAGATATTCGTAGGGACGCGTAATGATTTTTTCAGCTTAGATCTGCGATAGTCTGAGTACTTAGAGGACTTCCAGGCATTGTAATCGATACTTTCTGTGATTAGAACGTCATTGCACTCCAGTGTGCTCTAGTAACCCAAACACAACTTCCAGTGACTTATAGGAATTCTGCTACATTTTGTGGTGTACTTAAAGGAAAGGAAAACACTAGTCCGTGCTAGTGTACTAGTGTACATCCCCGTGGTCAAATTTAATCAATGCCAAAATGTAGCCATAATGTTTGATTGACGTTACTTGGTGACCCAAAACCTAAGATATCAGGTAACTCATGCAATAGCATGTGTTTAATCGACAGACCAGACTGCAATTTGACTCAATATTTACATTTTAAACATAATTTTTTAAACTTTGCATTTAAGTCGATATTCGGACCATGATAAATCCGTATCATTACAATGTAACCCTCTACACAACTTTTTTCTCAAATAAGATGTTTTGGGGTCGATCTTTCTTTAAAATGGTTACCTCAAAGATTTCCGTGTTGCTGTTTTTGGCGACACCTATGGCTATAAGGGGTAATTGCAGTTGTAGTTTTGGACCTCAGTTCCCAGAGATCGAAACTGCATGGCCTGTCAGTTGGCAGTTGTATTACTGATACGTTTACAGTAATACATTGCTAGTGTTACCAGTGGTAGCTCTAGCAGAGAGTGGAAAATACAGTGTGCGAATGAACAGACATTTATTCACATGAAATCTTTCACACATTTATAAGACAGGTAGTTGTTGCTCACTTGGAACAATGTGCATTTTCAGCCGCAGCAGCACTTATAGTCACCTTCACAGGCATCCTTGACTCACTGCACCCCATGCTGTTTGCCTCAGGAGGACAATGATGTCAGCTCTTCCCAAGGACAGAGAGGACAAATGCTTTAGTGTGTGGTCCTAACCAGGGCAATCAATGGCACATCTAAAGATCTTAAGTCTCCCTTTTACCAGTTTAGCTCCTTCACTTCTGTTTTTACGTTCGGAGTGGCGGTTGCAGCCAGCCATGAGTCCATCAAGCAGCCTGTCCCACCTTCAACTCATTTAAAAACCCACCCTCCCAATCACAGCTTGTCCCTCTTGTCTTTGAGCCTGCCCAGACTGGGAGTCTTCTTCCAGGCTCTCCTTCACAACAAGAGTATCACAAGAGAGACTGGAAATCAAGGCTGTGTGTCTGAGCGGGCAGTGAGACATGGTTCCCGTCTACAGGTGTAGCCGGCCAAAGGCTGTTCCCAAGGCACAAACATTAAATAACTGCCCAGCCAAGGGACCTTTTGGAATCAATGTAAAGGAATTACACACAAATAGGTAAACTGAAAGTCAGCCTTCCTCCAGAAGGCTGACCCCCAGGGTGATATGATCTGACTGCTTTATCATGTTACAACCGAAAAATGTAATAGCCTCAAATTGAACAAGTCTATTGACTTTTTGATGTGTCTCCATACATCAAGGATTGACGTGCTGCTGTGTGGAACCCAAACAAATTTAATCGAAGCGGAGAACAAAACAAATAAACCTTCTTACCAACAGGCTTCAGATGATAACTATTGATCTAGCTATTTACATATAGGGCATTTAGCGGATGCTTTTATCCAACTTACATGGTTCATACATACATTCACACTGACAGCAGAGTCAACCACGCAGGGCGACAGCCAACTCGTCAGCAGCAGTCAGGGTGAGGCGTCCTGCTCAGGGACACCTCGACACTCTTGAACTAGTAACTTTCCGGTTAAAAGTTCAATCCCTGCGAACAATTACCAGCCAAACCGCTCTACCTCCTGAGCTCAGCTGACATGGGTTACATGTGTTAGTGTAGCAGTGTGTGTTCTGCTACACCCGGCTGCTGTATGTAGGCCTGGGCTGTGGCCCTGCTGTAGGCCCGGGCTGTGGCCCTGCTGTAGGCCTTAACGCCTTCCCCGTATCCAACAAAGATAGCTAGGATAAGATTCTACACAACTAAGTACTGTAACTAAGTATGACATACAGTGAGTACATTAAATGCCAGGACGTACAACATACAATAAGTAGGAGGGGTTGGAGGGGGTGGCTATGCAGAATCTACAGGTGACTCTGAACAGGTGAGTCTTGAGTCTCTTGCGGAAGCTGGTAAGCGATTCTGCGGTCCCGACATCGGCAGGGAGCTTGTTCCACCACTGTGGTGCCAAAACAGAGAAAGGTAGATCTGTGTTCCGATATCCATACTTCCATGAGTCCACTTAAACCTAGAACAGTATCCGCACTCACTAAGTGCGTAGATTTTCATATGTCAGTGTCGTTCCGAATCGAATACTCTGTGGTGCACTAACCAGAAATTACGATCACGACTGCCGCCAGGGCTCGTCCCCCGCAATAAACATCCCACTTAGAATGAAGAACTCTTTACGCCTAGCAGCTATAAAACGTTGGCTCAGCCTGGCTCCGCCTCTTCCACTACGTAGCTAAGATGGCTGCCGTTGAGTACGAAAAGTGTACAGATCCACACTCCGCGGTTTTACCGTTTTGAGGTCACCATCCGGGTCCTTTCAGTACACTTATTTTCGCCCCAATCCTAATTGGAACCCCCTACGAACTCAAACTAGATATAGTAAATATGGATAGTATGGATATTGGAACACAGCACTGGACTGAGGACCGGCAGCAGTCTGACGTCTCATTCAAAGTATAAAAAGGATAAGTAAAAATGATTGATGATAGCTGGGTAGACGAGATGAATGAATGGACAGTTGAATGGATGGACAAGTGCAACGAATGAACAAATGGAAAGACAAGCGTCATTTTGTCACCGAAAAACGATTGTCTCTCTTACGAGGCTGCCTTCCCCCTGTGCACTCGCCGATGGAGAAACCCCTCCCCTGGTGAAGGGCCGCATCACTCAGGCTCTTACTCTCGGTCTTCTCTCAGCTCCCCCTGAGGAGGGCGGAGGGCCGTCCCCAAGGCTGCAGCAGCCTTCACACACTGAGTCCCAGCGTTTATCACACTCACTAAATCAATCCCCCCCCCCCCCCCCCCTTGGTGAAACCATGGGTCTGCTGGGGTGGCAGTTGTACACCAGGTACAAGGGGGTCAATATGTTTGGTGCCTCACACACACCACACATACACACACACACACACACACACACACACACACACACACACACACACACACACACACACACACACACACACACACACACACACACACACACACACACATTGGGGAAAACACAAAACACACATAACATGTCATCTATTAGTACTGCTTTGGTTCTCAGTGCAAGATGTGAATCTCTTCTGTTGTTCTGTGTTCCCCACCTGTCCTTTCCCTTCTTTATCATCACAACAACCAGCCCGCCTCTGCGTCTTGTCTGCCTCTTGGCTCCCTCTGTTTCCTTCCTAAACATCGTTTGGATTAAACCGAAGGAGGCTTTGTGTTTCCGCAGAGGAATCAGCCTCAGCCATAGACATCAGACAGGAGCCACACAGCTAAATAATGTGATAGAGAGCACCCTTTTTATTGTTTAAATAGTAGACATCCATTCAAGAATATCTTTTCATGGGTTACACACATTTCATGCTTTAATTATTCAATGGTTGACATTTACTGTAAACAGCAAACAAAGTCGGGTATTGCCCTTCACAGACTATCCCATGTTTTCCCAAACATAGCATTGATTCACATGTGTATGTGAATAGAAAATAATCTTTACTTGTTTATATGTGAGCCCCGACCCAATTCTAAAACCCCCTTGTGCAACAATTTAAATGTTGATCTGGTCTGATCTGTGTGTGTGTGTGTGTGTGTGTGTGTGTGTGTGTGTGTGTGTGTGTGTGTGTGTGTGTGTGTGTGTGTGTGTGTGTGTGTGTGTGTGTGTGTGTGTGTGTGTGTTTGCGTTTCTGATCGATATGTGTTTCTGATCTGTGTGTGTTTCTGATCTTTCTGTGTGTGTGTTTTTTTTCTGATCTGTGCATGTGTGTGTGTGTGTGTGTGTGTGTGTGTGTGTGTGTGTCTCATCATCTGTGTGTCTGTGTGTCTGTGTGTATGTGTTTGTGTGTGTCTGTGTCTGCGCTATGTGTGTGTGTGTGTTTGTCTGATCTTTGTGTACCTGTTTGTGTGTGTGTTTGTGTTTCGTGTGTGTGTCCGTGTCCGTGTGTGGGTGTGTGTCGGTGTGTGTGTGTGTGTGCGTGCGTGCGTACGTGCGTGCGTGCGTACGTGCGTGCGTGCGTGCGTGCGTGTGTGATGTCCACAGACCATCGGTCCCAAGGAGGGATGGCAGGTGTACAGCTCGGCGCAGGACGCGGACGGGAGGTGCATCTGCACCGTGGTGGCCCCGGAGCAGAGCCTGTGCTCCCGGGACGCCAAGAGCAGACAGCTCCGCCAGCTCCTGGAGAAGGTACACACACACACACACACACACAGACACACACACACACACACATAGATCAAACCAACACATACACGCATTCACACACACACAAACGCACACACACACAAACACAAACACACACACACACAAAGACACACACACACACATAGATCAAACCAACACATACACGCATTCACACACACACAAACACACACACACACACACACACACACAGGGACACACACACCCACAGACAGACACACACACACACACATAGATCAAACAAACATATACGCATTCACACACACACAAACACACACACACACACAGACACAGGGACACACACACACACACACACACACACACACACACACACACACACACACAGCGTCCTGCTCAGCGTAGGCTGAACAGTGTCTCTCTTCCTGTTCATTGATAAATCACGCACGTTTCTATGTAATTGTCAAGCAAACTTTTGAAACGGCACAAAAAATAAAATGCAAATTAGGCACGTCTCCCCTTAACTGGGTTGGGGTGAATCAATAGGCTACCCAAAGCATTGCTTTCTCAGAAATCTGTGAGGTAAGCATCATTACGCATGGCTGTAATTACCAGTAGGAGAAGTAGATGAGAAAAATGGTATTCAGGAATCTGCTTCAATGAAATGCCTGATCTCGACACATATGATATGTGCATGCGCAAAAATAATTTTTTTTATGTAATGAACTTGGTAATAATAATAATAATAATGGATTGAATTTATACAGCGCTTTTCTAGACACTCAAAGACGCTTTACAGTGAAGGGGGCGACCTCACTCACCACCACCAGTAGTAAAGTCTAGGGGTATGAATTGGCTCTTAGGGCTACGTTCTAACATTGAGTCCTATGCTTGAAGTAATAGAGAGATATGAAAGAGCATGAAGTATCGGGTCTGGGGTCCACAGTTAGATATACACGCCTGGGGTTTGCTTACCAATGGGTTGTCTCTGATAGCTCCTGGGGCCAGCGCGGTCTGCTCTCCGTGACCGGTCTATCCTCTCTTCTTTGGTGCATTCAAGTTTTGATTAAGGTAGTCCCGTAAAACAAAAAGGTGCAATAACAGGGCCTGGTGCAGAGAGTTTCTAGGGTTACATAGTCAATGGAGGTTTCAACAGGGGCCGCCACGCTCTCATCATCCAGTAATCTCTCTCTCTCTCTCTCTCTCTATCTCTCTTCTCCCCCTCTCTCTCTCTCTCTCTCTCTCTCTCTCTCTCTCTCTCTCTCTCTCTCTCTCTCTCTCTCTCTCTCTCTCTCTCAGTCTCATAATCCCACTCAAACAGTCACACACACGCACGCACGCACGCACACGCACACACACACACACACACACACACACACACACACACACACACACACACACACACACACACACACACACACATTAACACAGGAGGAGTGGGAATTTGAGGGCTGGAAAGTAGAAGTCTATCCCATGATTTTAAGTTAGCCATCTGGATGTACTAATTAGAACAATCCAGAGGAACAAAAGTGAAATCAGATGGCTTAGTGTGCAACAGCACTCTTTAGTGTCTCGTGTTAAGTGCTTAGTGCACGTGTGGAGAAAAGCATAGCAGGTTACTGAAGCTGGGGCTTTTTAGCCTTCAGCCTATCCTGATCTCAGAGTAAATATCCTGTCTCTCTCTGCAGGCCAGTCTAGCCTTTAACCCACTGAGAGCCTCTTCTAAAAGTGTCAAACTGTTAGGACACTAAGCGCCAGGGGGAGGGCGATCTGGTCCTGAGGAGCACCACTGAACTAACCCTAAACCATAGATCTGCATGGAAGACTTTATTCAGAGGTGAATGGGTTTTTGCTTTACTTCCAACCAGATTCAGCAAGAGCTTAGAGACCAAGAGCATCGCTTCTGTTTTTGTTTATCTGATCGGCTGGAGTTTTTTGAACAACATAAGAAAGCAACCATATCGGGAAATCAATTGCTGCCTTGCCAAGGCCTGACACATGTACGCAAACAGATGGCCACTGTTTCTCTATGCAGTTTGCCTTATCTGTTAATTGAACACACACACACAAACGTTAACACATGCTCCAGGTGCGGCACTGATGTCTGTAAAGCACTGGCTGGACCAAGAGCTTCTACGTCTGGCACGGGAGCTAGCCTTGACTCATACATAGGACACATAAACCCCCCCTTCTAGTGACTAAAGGGTTTGGGTCAGAGAGGAGCCTCTCTTGCTGGAGGATGATTGTCTGTCATGTTCCATCAGGTCCAGAACATGTCCCAGTCCATCGAGGTGCTGAACCTCCGGACTCAGAGGGATTTCCAGTACGTCATCAAGATGGAGAACCAGATGAAGGGGCTGAGAACCAAGTTCAAGCAGATCGAGGATGACAGGAAGTCGGTCATGGCCAGAAATTTCCAGGTATATTCCGTGCTGCAAAGCCTGGCTCGTTGAGCCCGCTTGGATCTTTTATAATGTTGTACGGCGCTGTGATTCTGGCCTATTTTCCAGGTGTGAGCTGGCTCACGGCCACTAATGCTCTCGGCGGTGCTTACTTCCTTGGGCTTCTAAATGTGGTCTTTGTGTTGTTTGTGTACGTCCTCGACATGAATGTGTCCGTAATCCTGATATATTTCTCCAAAGACCAGGAAGGCAAAAGAAATGGAAATGAAAAGTAAACTAAGTGGTGTTACTACTTCAGCTGGTTAGTAAGCATCATGGATAACGGCTGCATCCCATACCAAAAAAATAATCATAACATAGTAGGCTAACTAAGGAAACTATGCACTAATTTAGTCTTCAAGAATTGAACGCTATTGGTCCTGCAGCTGTAGCAGACATTTGAGACATTGTAACTTTGTTCTGCTGTAGTTTCTCTGGCCTTTCTTGGGTTTGGGGTCGTCATTGTATACATAAACCAACATTAACATTATTCATTCATTCATATTCATTGTTCACATGATTTGGTCTTAAAATTGTATTTGTAGTCCAGATTCTTTATTTTATTTACAATTCTAAACTTCTTCCTAGTATAATTCAATTCTTTTGCTTGGCCTTGCCTGACTACTTAAAGCATAATTCAGTAAAATTATATTCATGTGAGTATAGCTATTCCTTGCTTCCTTAATACTAATAAATATTTATCATACGTTTGTTTACATTTAAATAGCCCTCAAAAGGATACAGTCACACAATAATTGTTCCATATTGTTTCGCAATATGCACAGAATTGCAATATTTCCGTATGGTGGTGCTCCCTTCCTGTACTGAAGACATTACAGAAGTGTGAGGTGCTGCAGTGTGCTGCCAACGCCGGACTGAAACGTTGCTGAATGTAAGAACAAGTGATTAGCACTCCCTTTCCAACCTGTGTGCTCTACAAATATGGTGGCTATGGAAATGGAGTGTGTGTGTGTGTGTGTGTGTGTGTGTGTGTGTGTGTGTGTGTGTGCGTGCGTGCGTGCGTGCGTGCGTGCGTGCGTGCGTGCGTGCGTGCGTGCGTGCGTGCGTGCGTGCGTGCGTGCGTGCGTGCGTGCGTGCGTGCGTGCGTGCGTGCGTGCGTGCGTGCGTGCGTGCGTGCGTGCGTGTGTGTGATCTACCCACCACTACTCAAATTAATTTGCCTAATTTGACTTTATCCCAATTACAGTCCCTCAAGCTCACTACCACAAACCAACTCTCACCCTTTCAAAATATTGACCTTGCTCGTTGTCATGGATTCACACAACATTAAAAGACCAAATTAAGTCATTTGTGTTTAGCCTGCAATGGAGGAGGGGTGTGAGTCATGTGATTAAGAGAAACCAGTAAGGGAAGAATAATTAAAAACGACCTGAAACTACCAGCAATTCAGAAGAATGTGTGTACCGTTACCCTTGGAGGATTATGCTGGAACATCTGCTGTGAAACTAGATAGACAATATCTATGATGGTGTTGTTCCTAACTACTCGGATATACACGGCCAGTGAACTAAAAGACAGAGGCATCGATAAGAAAGAAAATGCTTGAATCAATATAAGAAGCTGACTACGATAAAGTCCCTCGACCGATGGGATTTACGTTTACCAAATTCAAAACATGTGCTTATTCCAAACTCACAAAGTGAAATAAACACAGAGAGCGAGACGGCAGTATCAATACCTACAAAATGGTGCCGTCAGTATAATAGCCCAAGAATGCTTTCTGCTTGTTCGGATCAACATTTGATGAATCACCCATAAACTATCACCTCTTGGGAAAAAATACATCTCTTTAACTTCCTCTCTGAAAAATCCACATATCTTTCTCTCGCTGTTTGTCAAGCTGTGTGCGGCTATGGATGAAGATTCATCATCTGCAAACTAATTATGATATGTTTATACCAATATTATGCCTGGTAAAACATGCTCTTGTCCTCTTGACAAAAATAACTCGTATTATAATCATGAACAATTGTTCAGTTTTTTAAACAAAGTCGACTAATGATCTATTAATACAAATATTGAAGTTATATAATCCACCCACTCATCAAACTACCCAAACACCTCTCCAACCTCCCACCCTTCCACCACCCCCACCCACCGAACCACCCCTCCATCCACCCCCCCCGCCGGACCACCCCTCCATGCACCCAACTACCCAACCACCCCTGCATCCACCCACCCATCTGTCCACCTTTCCATCCATCCACCTCTTCCCCCCTTCTCTCAGGCACATCGTATTAATGATGTGCCTTTGTGAATGTTATTATATATCTCTCTTTCTCCTCCCCTACTCTCTCCCGCCCTCCCCCCTAACTCCCTCCCTCCAACTCCGTCCCTCCATTCATCCCTCCCTCCCTCCTACCCTATCCCTCCACCCACCCTATCCCTCCCTTCCTCCCTCCCTCCCCCTAACTCCCTCCCTTCCCCACACTCCCTCCCTCCCTCCCCCTAACTCCCTCCCTTCCCCACACTCCCTCACTCCCTCCCTCCCTCCCTCCCTCCCCCTAACTCCCTCCCTTCCCCACACTCCCTCACTCCCTCCCTCCCTCCCCCTAACTCCCTCCCTTCCCCACACTCCCTCACTCCCTCCCTCCCTCCCTCCCCCTAACTCCCTCCCTTCCCCACACTCCCTCACTCCCTCCCTCCCTCCCTCCCCCTAACTCCCTCCCTTCCCCACACTCCCTCACTCCCTCCCTCCCTCCATCCCTCCCTAACTCCCTCCCTTCCCCACACTCCCTCACTCCCTCCCTCCCTCCCACTAACTCCCTCCCTCCCCCACACCCCCTCCCTCCCTCCCTCCCCCTAACTCCCTCCCTTCCCCACACTCCCTCTCTCCCTCCCTCCCTCCCTCCCTCCCTCCCTCCCTCCCTCCCTCCCTCCCTCCCTCCCTCCCTCCCCCACACCCCCTCCCTGCAGGAGCTGAAGGAGAAGATGGAGGAGCTGAAGCCGCTGATCCCTGTCCTGGAGCAGTACAAGACGGACGCTGCTCTCATCTCCCACTTCAAGGAGGAGATCAGGAACCTGTCTGCGGTGCTCACCTCCATCCAGGAGGAGCTGGGCGACTACGACTACGACCAGCTGTACCAGCGCGTGCTGCGGCTGGACGGACGGCTGCGCCGCTGCATGGGCAAGCTCAGTGAGTGTCCCCTCCAAGCCCCCGGCCCTGGGGACGACCTGGTCCAGATAGACTCTGATAGCGTGATAGTGACGTGACCATCACATTTATATCTGTGGGAAAAATGTGGCAGTACTGCCAAAGTGAATGCTGACAGCCTCCACACAGAATAGATGTAGATGTAGATGTAGATGTAGAGGTATTTGCCTTTTGTGGAAAAATATCTATTCAAGTCCAGAGATCATTTCAAGGAAGCAGGGTAGACTCCTAAATGTGTATATCTTTATACGTATATGTTTAAGTATGTCTACATATAGATATATTTAAAATGGTATGTCAGGAATTTCAATCCCTGAATTGATTTGATTTGAATTGAAAGTGTTCACTGCAGACGTTATACACAGGCATGACTCAGACGGTAGGAATGTGATCAGTTATGGATTGTGAGCATGAGTGGGACAGAGTAAAGCACACATGAATGCACAGAATATTCCTGTAAACCCTAAAGAGGCAAAGTATGACATAGATGATTTAATATGTTTTGAAGACAATTGGCAGAACATTACTATGTTGTATAGTGGATGTTTAATACACAATATTTTTTGGCTTTTCCTTTAATCTGCTAAAACAACTTTCACACCAGGTGATCAAGATATCACACATTTAGATTAATTCATTATATTTGCAAGATGTGTTATTAGGGAAGTTGACATCACCTCCAAACTAAACAATGGCACCATGAGCTATTCTTCAAAGAGCCCTTACCAGCAGGCTTTCCTCTGCCCTCCTTCCTAGCCAGCACTCTGTCCATACCCAGCTCCTGCACAGCTGGTTCATTACTCAGTACACCTGCTTCCAATAACTAGATTATAATCATTAAAGACATGATTAGCGGAATTATGTTAGTGAAATCCTGAGATGAAAATGAGATGAGTAGATGCTTGTGAAGAAAAATAATATCTCAGTGTAGCTTGGTATTGATATATTATGTATAATAGGTAGCTGCTATACATTTATTATTAATAATATGATAAATAGTAGTAGTAGTTAAAGAAAAACGAAATTGGTGATAAAGTCTTAAACTAAATATAGATAACTTCACTGGTCTGAGCTGCCCTTCTTTATTAACAGCATGTGGGAAATTGATGAAGATAACCGGACCGGCTACCATAAAGACATCTGGAACCCGGTTTGGGGCTTGGATGACCGACCCGCTCCCCACAACAAGAAGCAACAGGGTGAGAAATGAACGCCACAAGAGTCCCCCGTGACTACCCAGATCTGCCCAGTAATACCTGGCATTGTGTTTCCAGTCTTAGCAGAGGATTTCTCACCATCATCAAAGACTGCCTCGATTTAAAGCTGCAGAGTTGTGTGGCACGTGTGTGTGTGTGTGTGTGTGTGTGTGTGTGTGTGTGTGTGTGTGTGTGTGTGTGTGTGTGTGTGTGTGTGTGTGTGTGTGTGTGTGTGTGTGTGTGTGTGTGTGTGTGTGCAAAAGCTAAATGGAAAATATTCTCACTGTTGGGATTTTAAAGCTCTTTGATTCATTGCAGTGTTGCATATAGTTATGCAGATGATTATGTTGCAAATAATCTTTTATTTTTGGGAGGTCGGTTGTCAAGATTATGTTTTCACTATTCATCTTCTTTCATCTTTTTTTTTTCCTTGGGGGGGGGGGGTGCAGGTTTGGTACATGGACAGCTACACAAACAGCAAGATTGTGCGTGAATACAAGAGCATGGAGGACTTTGTGGCGGGTGCGGTCTCACGCACGTACAGCCTCCCCTTCAAGTGGGAGGGGACCAACCACATGGTGTATAACGGCTCCCTCTACTACAACAAGTACCAGAGCAACATCATCGTCAAGTACAGCTTTGACAGCGGCAGCGTGCTGGCCCAACGGGCGCTGGAGTACGCCGGCTTCCACAACATGTACCCGTACACGTGGGGCGGCTTCTCCGACATCGACGTCATGGCGGACGAGGTGGGCATGTGGGCGGTGTACGCCACCAACCAGAACGCCGGCAACATCGTGGTGTCGCAGATCGACCCCGACACGCTGCACGTGATGCAGACCTGGAACACCGAGTACTCCAAGAGGAACGCCGGCGAAGCCTTCATGATCTGCGGCACGCTGTATATCACCAACTCACACATGTCGGGCGCCAAGGTGTACTACGCGTACTCCACCAAGACCTCCACGTACGAGTACACCAACATACCGTTCCACAACCAGTACTTTCACATCTCCATGCTGGACTACAACGCCCGGGAGAGGGCGCTGTACGCCTGGAACAACGGCCACCAGGTGATCTTCAACGTCACGCTGTTCCACATCATCCAAACGGATGACGACGAGTCCTAGACGGTCTGTGAAGTGAGGGAGCTCTGATGTGCCATGTTTTATTTCAAATGATGCCGAGAACTTTGTTTTTCTTAACAATTCCTATGGATTTCTTTTTGGGGATAATTTGCTGAATTTTAACATGGACCCCAGTGACTATAAAAACTTCATTTTTTTTGCTGGAGAACGAAGTGCAATACCTGATTTGCCAAGTGTTGGTTGTGCCTCCGAAATACATGTTGCTTTTGCATGAGTGTTAACATTTTGTCTCATGTGAAATACAAAAAAAAGTGGCTTTGTTTCTGTTGCAGCTCACAATGTGTTTTGTGCGTCTAAAACCCTTGCAAATAGCTGCTGCAATGTGAAAATAGCTTACCACTAAATATAGCGGAAACCCTTTTAAAGTTGGAACATAACAATGTTGTACTTATGTATGTCACTGTGTGGGAAGTCAATTTGTATTTTTTTTCATAAAAAAGGCAACCATATAAAAAGAACATTGTGCCTGTGTCACAAAGTGTTTTGCAATCACATTGATATACTCAATCTATCGGTAGGATCTCAGGTATGATCTTCCTCAGATGAATTATAGACCAATCAGCATTTCCACAGTCTGGAAAGTGCGTGAAAATGCCCCTTTTTGTTGGGTGTTTCTTTCGATTGGAACATGCTTGAGAGGTGTGTCGGAATAGGACAACGTAGTCCATGAGTGTGTACAGGGAGTCCAACCATTCCTTACAGAATGATGGTCATTGTGAGATGCTTCTTGTCTTTTTAATCATAGCAAGTAAAGTTTAAGCACAGATTATTAATAGCACTCAAGCAATTCCCAACCACCCCACCCCACGTTAAGTGCAATGTCCAAATGTCCAAAGAATTTGAATCTGTATTGACCTTCATTCTAGTGACGCAAGCCTCCCCCTCACCAACCCACCTGTCGTTTTTCACAGCACCCAGCGGACAGAAAGAGAGAGAAAAACAATCACTTCCAATTGCTGCACCCAATCAGAAAGGGCTCTGGAACAAGACAGTGGAGAAGGCATTCATCTGTTGATTCTCTATTCTCTATTCTCTATTTGCTTGCTTTCAAACCCTCGGCTGGCTGGAAAGCACGGTTATAGCTATCAGGTGAGCCGGCTGGATGCAGACAGATTTTCCGGAAGGATCAGAGTATATCACACTTTACGCTTGCGTGTGTGTGTGTGTGTGTGTGTGTGTGTGTGTGTGTGTGTGTGTGTGTGTGTGTGTGTGTGTGTGTGTGTGTGTGTGTGTGTGTGTGTGTGTGTGTTGTGTGTGTGTGTGTGTGTGTGTGTGTGTGTGTGTGTGTGTGTGTGTGTGCAGTGTGTGTGTGTGTGTGTGTGTGTGTGTGTGTGTAGTGGGGGGGGGGGGCAGACCTCTCAGGAGCTGTTCTGCACAGGGTGCAACGCTCAAATGCTTGCAATTCAAAAGTATGGCTTCAGTAATGAGAAATCTCTTTAATTTATGGTTTCATACTTAATTGAAGGCTGCTTTTGATACCAAATGCTTTATCAGTGAGGTCCAAATAGTAAATATAGTACTGACTTTAGCCTTACACGTTATGTCCTGTCAGGGATCAATGTAGCAAAATCGTATCTAAACTTATAATGGTTAATTAGAGTGATGATATTTTGTTATACCAGAGACCACGCACTGTACAATTGACCCGTTAGGTTAGATGAGGAATGTTAACAGTGTTTTTCTTAATCATTTGGAGGCATTCATTCAGACTGTAGACCATCGATGGGTGAGCCCTTTGAGCTTTATGTTCTGTACCGAGTGAGCTCTCTTCACTGCACTGAAGCACAATAGGCCTACCTGTCAAAGAACGATTAGACCCAATCCCATTTCTACCCCTTACCCCTTCCCCTTACCCCTCCCCCCTTCCCCTGGGATTGGGCCTTACCCCACAGCAGCATCATGATAATGCTGTCAGGTCAGATAACGTCTGTTCATCCTGTCTCTCTGCCCCACCGGCCCCTGGTGGGTGTCCCTACTCCTTTCAGAGCTAACGCAGAATAAACTTAAAAAAAACAAAGACAGACTGTGATGTGCCCGAGACCTTGGTCTGAGATCCTCACGTACCAACTCACATCCAGGTTGTGATAAAAGAATCCCGATCCTAGGTGTAGAGAGACAGGCATATGCTTTGTGTATATATGACAGGACCGAACGTGCCCTTCAGCCACGGCGTTCGCCCTTCCTCAAACAACGCACATGAAGGACCCAGGAAATGCTTTTGTACTGATGTAATGAGCCAGGGCTCTAGAGGGGCAGGGGGGCGGGGGTACAAGGTTACCCGGGATGAGACGCCAGGTGCCTAGGAAACGTCTGGAACACAAAAAGAATGAAGATGGCTTTTTAACTAATAAAAAAGAAAAGAAAGCCCATTTGTATGTCATTCATATTCAAAAGACTGCTGTGTTGTGCGTTTTGCAAAACAAACATAAAGTGAATCCACCATGCTAATCTGGGACTCAGTCCCAGTCCCAGTTTCAGATAGGAATATGGATGAGCCAGCATAAAACGTACGAATAAAGATATGGAAAATGGTTTCCAAGGTGTTCTGCTGGTAAGTAGGCCTATATGTTTACTTCAAAGCATCAAAACAAAGAAAATAGAAAGGTTTGGTCCTATCAACAATGTCTCAAGTCCTGTTGAAAAGCAGTCCAGGGTCTGATGATTGTGTGTATTCTTTTGATACTTTCTCTGATGTAGCCTGATTCATGCAGACCTCCAATTCAAACCCAGGATAATTAGTAGTATTTTCTCTAGCTTTACACCCACGTTGCACCGTAAACAAACACCTTCCTCAATGAACAATTTGTTTTTCACATCCAAACACAAGGAAGAAAGAAAACACTTGTATTGTTTTTGTGTGTGTGTGTGTGTGTGTATGGGGGGGGGGGGGAGCGCCTGTGTGTGTGTGCGTACGGGAGCGTGTGTGTGTGTGTGTGTGTGTGTGTGTGTGTGTGTGTGCGGGAGTGCCTGTGTGTTTGTGTGTGTGTGTGTGTGTGTGTGTGTGTGTGTGTGTGTGTGTGTGTGTGTGTGTGTGTGTGTGTGTGTGTGTGTGTGTGCGGGAGTGCCTGTGTGTTTGTGTGTGTGTTTGTGTGTGTGTGTGTGTGTGTGTGTGTGTGTGTGTGTGTGTGTGTGTGTGTGTGTGTGTGTGTGTGTGTGTGTGCGGGAGTGCCTGTGTGTGTGTGTGTGTGTGTGTGTGTGTGTGTGTGTGTGTGTGTGTGTGTGTGTGTGTGTATGTGAGCGTGCGGGAGTGCCTGTGCGTGTGTGTGTGTGTGTGCGTGTGTGTGTGTGTGTGTGTGTGTGTGTGTGTGTGTGTGTGTGTGTGTGTGTGTGTGTGTGTGTGCGTGCGTGCGGGAGCATGTGTGAGTGTGTGTGTGCATGCGGGAGGGCGCGTGTGTGTGTGCATGCGGGAGCATGTGTGGCTGTGTGTGTGAGAGTGTACGTGGGACGGGGTTGAAATGAGAAAACACAACAGAGGAAAAGGGATTGGCTGCTGGGCCCTGAGTGGGGCGGGCGGCGATGGCCCTGGCGCCGCCTGAAGGATGGAGGATACATGACCGGGTCCCGCGGTGAGGAAGCAACACAGAGGACTCTGCCAGCATCAGTTCCCGCCTCTCCACTATTGGTCGCACGTCTGGCAAAAGGGAATATTTATTTTTGATTGCATCTTCGTATAATGAAAATAATCCTTGACATGGCTTGCTCAGAATCCGACTTCATTTTAACATGCGGGCTGGCACTTGTGGGTTCTGTGGCCGTGCCCTTGAGACTGAGTGGGTTGTGCGTGTGTATGTGCATGTGCATGTGCATGGGTGCCATTCCCACCTGCCCAGGTGATGAATGGGAACCCTTGTCAGGGGCAGTGGGCGATGAGATTTACACCGAGCGAAAGTCAAAGGAGAGAAATCAATTAAGAAGGAGAGATGCAGACACAAATCATGCCGGCGTACATGTCAGCAGCCACAGTGGGCACACAGGGGGCGGCTTCTGGCACCATGGGAGGATTTATATTTTACTTAATACCCGCCTGCGCTAGAGTTTTGGATACCAATGGTGTCTCGGTGCTGAAGAAACTATTGGTAAGTGTGTGTCTAGACTAAGAGGTATTGTGAAGTTAAACAACAAAAGGCTCTGTTGTAGAAATTGAGGAGTTCATTCTTGTATTTCGGACTTCAACTCGAAAAGAGGCCAGAACTTTATTCTTCATTGGTATGTTTTTTTTTGCATTCAAATACAAAGTTGACAATTGTGAACTTTGACCTGAGAGGCACTGCTGGGACCTGAGCCGGGTGGGGGCCCCCGGGGTCGGCTGACGCTAGGAGGGGCTTCCACCGCTTCAACGCTCAACGCCATAGGACAGCACCGGCAATACCGAGGATGAAGGCTCCTCATGTGTTCCCAGCCTAAAACATATGGCCTTCAGTAACAGCACAGGACCATAGTTATGGATTGCACATTAATGGAAGGTTTTTCAGAAGCCCAGCTCATATCCAGGTACACATTCTGTGAACTTCAACTCAATAGCCACTGTCATACCTGCTCTTTAAATTGCAGACCGTAACATCTGATGATGGCGAGTTCGATTGAAACAGAGATGGACTGTGACTGAGATAGATTTACGCTGACCTAAACTGCTAAAGAATTTTTGACTATCTTTTAATGATACAGCAAACCCATCCTTGTTCGTAATCTAACCCCAGATGTGGTTCTCATTGATATCTCAGACCAGGCCATGGCTTATCATGGTCAACTAGCAAGTGAGGATAATGCTGTTGTAGTAATACATTACTTGGATACTTCCGATACACAGAAGGCTGTCCATTCCTTCCTCCTTCTATTCAGGGAGTCATTTAATGCAATTCCCTACGTCATTACCTTATCACTTGATCATTTCCAGCAGATTTACTTTGGTGTTTGGGTCAGTGGTGCTTGTTTTTTTCTCATATTGCAAGTTGTCAGATACATCCTCTGGTTTATGTTCTTCATGACGATAATCTAATGAATGGGTTTTGTTTCTCTCCCCTGGCTTTATTCTGTGTTTTTACTTGAGCTTTTTCCACTTTTATCTGGGCCAGAGGCCCTTGTGCACTTAATGAATGACATTGAGTTCAACTGGAGCTTGGATCCCTGCAGTACTCGGTACGCTAACATATTGAGATAAAGTTTAAAGGGTGTTTAAAGGGTCTTGGAAGCGGATTACTGATGACTCTAGGGAAAATCAGAACCGTCATCAAAGGATGATGCATTGCTTTGTGATTGTCTGGTCAGATTAAACACCACACATGCATGAGATGGTATTATTATTTAATACCGGCAGTTGAATATGCTTATTGCTTCTTCAAACAGAAACAAAAAAAAACATTTTAACTGTTACTTTTCTGAAAGATATGCAGTGGAGTCTCAGAAAAAACTGTGTGCATTTTGTCTATTACTTATATGATCTAGATCATTAGATGATAAGGTAACATAAAAAAAAGTAAAGAAATCTTAATTATGCTAATTAGTATTCCTGCCTACTCATCATGTGCAACCCTTTCTAATGAGTTATTGATATCTTGACTTTCATCTTTACTGAATTGATGTCCTTTAATTTCTAACCTTTTTATGGGATTTATTTGGGCTTGGAAGATAAATGGCTTGCATCTAGTTTGGTTGGCAAGTTTGGCCAGTACTGTTGAGGTGGGAGATCTCTGGAGGCCCAGGGGAGTCAGCCAGAAAGAAAGGTTGATCACAGGGACCTAAAGGGCTGTTGGAGGCCATTCAAACAACACAGCACGCTATGGTTTTTAAAAGCCCTGAACAGGAGTGCACCACCCTCCGATGTCCCCAAAAACGGAGGTGTAGTCTGATAGAGACTCAATAAGGCAAGGCAAGGCAAGGCAAGGCAAGGCAAGGCAAGGCAAGGCAAGGCAAGGCAAGGCAAGGCAAGGCAACTTTATTTATACAGCACTTTTCATACACAAGGCAGACTCAAAGTGCTTCACATATAAACATTGTCATACAATAAAATAATAGATAAGTAAAAGAAAAACATATGCAAAGAAATGGGTAAAATAGAAAAAGGCATTTTACTGGGAGTTTATTCCAGCTATTTGTTGCATAGTAACTAAATCCTGCTTTCCCATGTTTTGTGTTTACTCTGGGGATAATTAACAGATTGGTCTCAGAGGATCTAAGTGGTCTAGAAGGCTGATGTAGTGGAAGCATATCAGTTAAATATTTTGGGCCTAAACCATGTAGGGATTTATAGGTTAGCAACATGATTTTAAAATCAATTCTCTGACCTACAGGCAGCCAATGTAACGATTTCAGAATTGGTGTAATATGATAAAATTTTTTGGTCTTTGTTAGAACTCTAGCAGCAGCATTCTGATCAAGCTGAAGCTTCCTCAGAGTTTGTTTTGGGAGACCTGTGAGGAGACCATTGCAGTAATCAAGCTTACTAGTGATAAAGGCATGTACAAGTTTTTGTAAGTCTTCGGTGGACATGAGCCCTCTAAGTCTTGCAACATTTTTAAGGTGATAATATGCCGATTTTGTAACTGATTTGATGTGACTGTCAAAATGTAAATCTGAATCCATGATAACCCCTAGATTTCTTGCTTTGATTGAGGTTTTCAGGGACAGAGAGTGAAGGTGTTGGGTTACTTTAAGCCTTTCCGTTTTAGAACCAAATACAATTATCTCTGTTTTGTCCTCATTTAGTTGAAGGAAATTTCGGCACATCCATTCCTTCACTTGCTCAATGCACTGGCACAGCAGATCTATGGGCCGATAGTCATTTGGTGATAGCGATACATAGATTTGCGTGTCATCAGCATAGCAATGATGGTCAATATCGTTATTTTGCATGATTTGCCCTAGTGGGAGCATGTAGATGTTGAATAAAGAGGGTCCTAAGATCGAACCTTGTGGGACTCCACATGTCACGTTGGTTGATTCTGATACAAAGTCGCCAATGGAAACAAAGTAGTTCCTATTTTGTAGGTAGGACCTGAACCAATTTAAGAAAGCCCCACCCAGTTTTCTAACCTTTCCAGAAGTAATGTATGGTCTACAGTGTCGAATGCAGCACTGAGGTCAAGTAGCATTAGTATTGAGGTTTTGCCAGAGTCTGTGTTAAGACGGATGTCGTTTACAACTTTAATAAGGGCGGTCTCAGTGCTGTGCAGGGGTCGAAATCCTGATTGGAAGGTGTCATAGCAACCAGTTGATGCCAGGAAGTGATTTAGTTGCTGGAGGAAAACTTTCTCAATGATTTTACTTATGAAGGGTAGATTTGATATTGGTCTGTAGTTGTTAATAATAGAGGCATCTAGGCTCCGCTTTTTTAAAAGGGGTTTAATAACTGCAGTTTTCAAAGCTTTTGGGAACTTGCCTGACTGGAGAGAGTTGTTAACTATCTGCAATATGTCTACTGCTAAGCAGAAAAAATATGTTTTTCTTTTTAGGAAGGTGACGATCATTTCAAATGTTATTTTACCAGTTACATGGTGATGTGAGATCAGATGTTTTTTATTTACATGTATTTATTTTGCTCTAACAGCAACTGACAAAGTCTTCATGTTTGACGATCCTACTACGGTAGGAAAAAAAGAAGAAAAAAGATCTTTCCTTTCTATGGTGCAATCTCCTTTACCCCCCTATAAAAGTCAAAGTCAAACCGAGCCGAGTGGTAAATAAGCCCCATTTCTTCTAGTAAAATACCCCATATAATTAAAAACACATTAGACTCAAACACATAAACATGCCTACTGACACACTCAAAATTTAAATTGGGCCACAAATATTGTAAATAGTGTTTCTTGCATTGGGGAGGCGGCAGTCCCAGTCTGCACTCCCTGACTTAATGAGAAGTGAATGTGGTCTTGGTTGGTTTCTCTGTGGATTGATGTGAGCCAGAAGAAAGCGCCGGTGAACATAAAAGAGAATTCTAGAGTGAAACACCCTTGGGGTTAAGATGGAGGCACGTGCTGCGTGTTTTTCAGACCGACGACCTCAGATTGCGACGATAGTCGGATTATAGGTACGATCCATCATGATGTCATAAAGTATACCAGTCCTCCATGATGTAATATAGGTACGAGGCCACCATGATGTCATATAGTTACCAGTCCTTCATGAGATCATATAGGTACCACTCCACCATGAGATCATATAGGTACCACTCCACCATGAGATCATATAGGTACCACTCCACCATGAGATCATATAGGTACCACTCCCCTATGATGTTGTAGAGGTACAAATCCACGCTGCAGTATACTGAGACTCATAAAGTAGCGCATCATCATCATTTTTTCTTTTCATCTATTTTCTTTCCCCACAGATTTTCACTCGCACACAGGCGTACACACACAAACACACACATACCCACAGACACACACACACACACACACATTTTGTCTCTCCAATTAGTTTCAATAACCTGTAAGAACCTGTGTTAGGGAATGTAAACATAAAAGCACAAATAGCAAGTACCCGCATTTTGCATTCCTTAATAAATATATAATATATGTAGCTTCATCGACTTGTTACTGTAATGTGAACTAGTGTATTACACCGCAGCCATACCTCAACTCCTGGTTCAAAGCAATACCTCTGTCAACTTGAATGAACAAAACATCTTAAAGAAAATTACAAAATGGGAGAATGGTGAATGTTCCCTTCAATTAATATAACCAGAAAACCACGACGATTTTTTAATCAAAGCTCCATATTTGGTTTTGGGGATAGCACTTCCCACCCTCCATGAATTGATAGCAAGCACACAGTCTTATCAAGTAAATAATTTGTATTCTAAGCTGAACACCAGGGCCCAACAATAGCAAACTGGTGTCTGTTGTTGACCATGGTATTCACAAGCAAGTGAAGGGACAGCAGGATACACAGGAGATAGAGGTTTTAACCAGGAGAGACAGAACTCAGTCCTCGGTTGAAGGACAAATAGTCATACTATGGGTGAACTGCACTTGTAGCAAGAGGCTACAGGCAATTACTAGCATCAAAGGTAAAAGCTCTGCCTCCACCATCATGGACGCAGTCAGTCAGGATGTGGACGGGGCCTCAGAACAATCAGACTGACATATTTGGTAAACCCTTAAGACATGAAACAGTGAGGCAGTGAGGCAGCTAGCCCTGACATCTGTCTCGCTTTGGCTTCACTCAGATCTCACACAGAACAGCTGACACCGTTCCTCAAATACATTTTCATGATCCTCTCTCATTGCCACTGTCTATGGTTCAAAGTTTAAGCAATAGAATCAAATACAAATATAACCGCAAGCGGTGATTAACGGGGTCCGAGCAAAATGAAAAGTCAAGAACACACTATTGGAAGATATATAAATACGACGGAAAGATGTTGATGTTCACCTTAATGCCATACTGTGCTACATCTTTCAGGTGACTGGGCTGCAGAGCCATGGTCTAATGTCATGGTCAGCTTGTTCATGATTGTCTTCGAACTCTCACACTAAGGATCACCAGTACAAGGCATTATCCCATTGAGCCACTGAAAACACAGAAATTTAGCCTCATTCACATGGTGAAAATGTCTATTGATAAGCACACATCCAGAAAGCTCCAAGGAAACATTTCTCAAGTGAATTAAGGGCTTTCTTCAAAGCATATACCTAAAAATCCTTGAAATTCTTTGGAAATTAAACATTTATATTCAAGAACACTAACGAGAGAAATATAAATATGAGAGTTAATTATGAAGGAATAATGGTTAACGAATAAGTTCTCCTTAATACCATACTGTGTCTTGGCAGTCCGATTTGTGGAAACTAATGAGCCGGAATCTTGATTGCCTGATGAATCTCAGGTACTGTTCAAAGTTGTGTTTCCTAAATGAGTGGCAATGACAGAATGTCAAGTTGAGCTTGTTCATAATGCTCTAATCAGGATTCAAACGCTAAACCTAAGGAACACTAGTACATGGCATTGTCCCGTTGTGCCACTGACATTCCTGAACTGCATGAGGCCTCATTCACATTGTGAAAATGTCGATTGATAAGCACACAACATCAAGAAAACTCCAAGCACACATTTCACAAGAGAATTAAGGGCTTTGTTAAAATAGTACAGATCTGAAAATATGCACTGTTAATGGTATCTACCCAATGATAGCCGTATGGTATTTATACAATAACAAAATGGTCACATAGAATAGAATAGAATAAGAATAGAATAACTTTATTGTCATTGCACATGTTACAGAGCAACAAAATTACCAGTTACATTCCGTCCAAGAAACATAAAAGACAGTGTGGGGAGACAGGACGGAGAGACTGTCAGGCGCTCGTTAGATAAGAAACATGCAGCCCTCGTTAGATAAGAAAAGGGCAAAATGGGTTGAGACTGTGGACGTTTGGCTTTTCTATGAAATTGTGGGAAAAGTAAAAAAATTTAGAGCAGAAGACCAGGGTTAAAAAGATGCATCTGATCTAGAGATTAATATTATGAAAGAATTTTGAGTCCAGGTCAATCTGGTGAGGAGAAATAAACCTAAATCATGATTTTTTACAATAGCACCACCTTTGGGTGCAGTACCACAAATTTGGGTTTATGGGTAGTGGGGGTTATTGGTAACCATACCTGAAAATGTCAAGAGTTTTCGACTTATGGTATAGTCGAGTACAATATGACTTTTACAGAATTTGAGAGAAAAAAAAAAAATTACAGAAACAATAGGGGACCAAGCAACTTCGCTGCTCGGACTCCTAATGATGATGGTTGATACTGTTTGGATGGCCTGGGCGAGTGAATGATTAGAATGCTACTCAATCTGGGCAGCTCTGTAGTCCACGTTTAACAGGATCACACCCTGTGACTGGTCCGTGCCGTCTTTTTGGGAGCGTTTTTTATACACAACATGCCTGCAGACATTGTCTACGGACACAGCTAAAAAACCTAAGCTGCTCCATCCACATCTTGAAACCCCTCAACTCTGGAATTCAAGTGACGGCATCTACGTCAACCACATCCACCAAGGACTCTTTAGTAGCTCTACTCTCTGGCCGTTCAGCTGATAGCAGTTGACCAGTCTACGTCTGTTCGTATAGGATGAAGCTTTCTTTCTCTGCTCTATTTCTATAAAACTTCTGTGCATCTACAAACATAAATCACACTGCGAATCAAATATGTGTAGAACCGTGTAAAAATGTGCCCATCCATTGAAAATGGACTCTGTTTAATGAGGCAATTAATATGGGCCCTTCTATAAGAAGCTGGGTTTCCAGATTATGCTGATATTTTAAATCAGAACTTTCAGTTTGGACTCCTCCAGCGCATGGGTTTGGGGGTTTCGGTGTGTAATTTAAGATTAAACATAGGTTAAGATAAACCAATAAACTGTCTGGTGAATGCTGGATGGCTTAACTAGTGTCGCAGAAACTGTCCATACTTGTGGTGGTGCAAAGGAATTGACTGGTATTCAACAAAAAAAGCGCTG
Source organism: Gadus chalcogrammus (assembly GCF_026213295.1). Classification (NCBI taxonomy): domain Eukaryota; kingdom Metazoa; phylum Chordata; class Actinopteri; order Gadiformes; family Gadidae; genus Gadus; species Gadus chalcogrammus. The sequence goes on along the minus strand of NC_079434.1, from coordinate 3,268,086 downwards.
AAAGAGCAACAACGGCTTGGGAATTCCTTAATCAATCATATTTTCTGGGTGCTGTCGTGAATGTGTAGAGAATGCTTGTAGAGGTTCAACCTCTCCGAGATTGAGTGAACCCGTTCCTCGAGATTTAAATCAGCTGATCTGAAACTGAAATTGCAGACAGTCCAGGGAAGAGCTACCCTTGAGTCTTTCTGATTTAGGTTGAAACATTTCCTAACCTGCTACTTGAAACAGGGCCCTGGGAATTAATTAAATAAATGATATGTTGGTAGAATATTGTATTATCAAATGAAAAGCATTCAAGTCTATTTACCTCCATCCCATTCAGCTCCCCTGTCACTTGCTAATTGGCACTGAGGATGCAGCGAGCTGCATGGTGGGCAAGCGGGGGAAGTGAGTTGTAGATCTATCAAGCGGCTAAGTCTCTCCGCTAGCCGGATACAGTATCACGCGGTGACAAGCGACTCTGCTGTTAAACACTTCCCCCCTACCCCGTCCACCCCCCACACAGCGAACCCAGCAGGAGAGTATTAACAATTAGTGTTTGCCATCTTAATTGTATCTGTATGAGCGATAACTACGAAAGGTTTTTTCCTTAAGAAAAAAAAAAAAAGAAAATAATAAAGATAGACAAAAGGCAGGGCCGTCGTTATGTCTCCTCATCATCCCCCCAGCAGCAGGGAGTCGAGAAACCAGACGGCAGGAAGGTGGAGAGTGATTGTTAGGCTGGAGGGGGGGCTAGGTTTGCTGCCATTACATTTTTTCATAGCAAAATATTGTACACAGCAAAACAAACAGAAATAGAATACACCAGTGGCCTTAACTTCCCTCTGAAGTAATGCAGCATCCCCGTCAAATGACTGAAGGATTACAATTAAAAAAAAGCTGCATTTTCCAAGTCTTTTAAATGAAAGATAGGTAAAGTTACACAGAGACACTTAAGAGCCAGCACAGGAGACAGTACTGTTCCACAAAATTGCATAAGCATGCCAAGAATTCAGGGCATGCTGAAAATATCATTGAAAAGATGTCTTACTCGAATCACAGCATGTGTTTTTACAAATCTGTACAGACAAGTTGAAAAGTATTGAAAAATATATAATGTATAAATATTTAAATTCGAGATATAATGCATTGGTAAGAATGTAAATCTAATTTGCAATTGTGAAGTGCGTCTGTCTAGTGGGAGTGGTGAGGTAGTGGGAGGCAGCCCTCCCATTACCTCCAGGCTGTGCTTGGTTTAGTACCTGCGTCTATCTGATCATTCTCAGGAGTTGGTAACGAAATAACAAAGAAAGGTCCATTGAGGTCCCTTCCTCTCTCCCCCATCCTCTCTCCCCCATCCTCTCTCCCCCTTCCTCTCTCCCCCACCCTTCTCCCAGAACACACCATTGCGACACAGTCTTCTCTTCACAAGACACTTGCACTGTAAAACTCCTGCATGAATCTTATCATCCGCCGACTCTCATTAGCTACCTGTTCCTGGGAAAGTTATTCACAGTGAGAAAATAGCATGTGATTTTTCAAGCCCCCCTGGTTAAATTTTACAGAGGCCCACTTTTGGCAATTTGCAGTGAGGAGAAATCAGTATGAAATAATAGTTTCAACTCCAGCTTCCACTTATAGGGGAGATAGTAATCACTTCTGGGAGCCACAGTGGTCCTTAAATGGTTTTAAACTCTCTAAAACCAAAGCTAGGTAGGTGTGATGAAGAGCCAAGAAGTGTTAGATAGTAAGCCTCAGGCTGTGTTATCCTCACTATGTGCTTAAGGTCACCCCTACGCCACAGAGCCATTCTTTGATACCACCGGATCCCAGTGAAAGGTTTGGTTTGATGGGTTATGCTAATCATGGACATTAAAGTTCATGTGTTCTTTTTCTATCGTCATTTAGATTTTTAAGTGCAACATTAAAAAGACAGTTAAATGCTTGGATTATAACTTTCCTCCATTGTGCCATTTTAGAGCATAACTAATGTTTTCTGTGGCGTAACATAGCTGCAGTGATAATGTGCGATACCATGGAAAGAAATGCAGCAGCTACAGATGGGAAATCTAGGTTGTGTGTGAATTGTGTATCATAGTTCAAAAACATGTAGTTCTGTTAAGGTCTACACCTCTATATTACAATTATGGATAGTATATTTTTTTATCATCAGAATCTTGTTGTCTGTAACACTGAAAAAGGGCAGGTACCGGCTTGGCTTGCTGCTCCCGACCAAAGAGCAGTTTAATATGCAGAGCCGCATCTTTGCAACGAGATCAGTGTCAAACACGCTGACAAGATGTCAAGCTGAACAGTCCGGTTTTGACAAACTCCCACGTTCATCTGTGATATGATTGCCCTTTTATCAGTCCTGCAAAAAAAACAACGAACCCTTCTGCGGCAGGGGACGGCCATGTTAAATCAACCCTCTCTCCCTCTTCAGCACCAGGGTGGAGACGGAGGAGGAGGCCCCGGGCTATTATGACGGACTCTTATTGCCAAAGCCCCTGAAGAGGGACATTGCTGAAGAAGACAGCACTCAAATGTCCTGTGGATTTAAATGCCTTTCAACTGCTGGGCAGCATAACGCGGTAGGACTTCATTGTGAGTTTATGCAGGGACAGGGATGGCATTAAGCATGCAAATCAGATCTTTTAAAAGGAAAATAACATTTGCTGGCATTTTTCAAAGCTCAGCATAATTAAAGCAACAGTTGCTGAGCTGCTGTTGGTCCCAAACCACCCCCCTCCCACACACACACACAAACACAACCCCCCCCCCCCCCCCCATAAGCATTTTGTCCTTTTGCCCGTAAGCAACATAGAGCCACTGTAATTGCATGAAGGCGTTTTTTTTTCTGTAAATGGGCCATGATGAAATCTGAAGAAATGTGAAAAGTAGACATTCAAACGTCTCCAAAGAATATGTTCACCAAAAGTATGGTTCATCATTAGCTACATTTTTTCCACCCACTTTATTTTCTCAAGTGATTTTAGAGTTCGTAATGAGGGTGCCGGGGAGAAGAAATACGGAGGGGACAAGGGAGCAAATTAGTAGAACGACGACAAAAACAAAGGTAAGCCACGTAAGGCCAGGCTCCCTTCCACTCCTTACTTCTAGAAGGGGAACTATCCGTATTATTGCAGTCAAGAATGCTCAGATGACTCTACTCTGCTGGGTTTCTCGGTTGACCCCACCACCACCCCCCCAGACAGGCAGTGTGTGATCAGTGATCCTGGGAGGACCTCACGGTGTTAAGAGCCTCTGCTCCACCCCCGCTGGGGGCATGGATGAAAGGAGGCCCCCAGCTTGGTGCTCCCCTGCCCGGTAGGGTTAGCAGGCGTGACCAGCAGTGGGTCCCAGGGGGCCATGACCTGTCGCACTGCCTTCGGTTCTCAAAGGGTGATATGGTTGAGTAAATGGAAGAATAGATGGAAGGATGGCAATACAGGAAGCGTTTTTGTCTTCGACATTGGGCTTAACTGAGCGGGATGTTTAAAAAAAGTTTTTTTTTCTTCTTTCTTTTTGGCATGCACATGGTCAGAAGTAATCCATTCTTCAATTTAATGAAAACTCTTTTGTTTTTATTGTTGTTGTTCATTTATGATGGACTAGACCGAGAAGCAGCTAGTTAACTTAATAAAAGCTAATTGGCTTGTATAAAAGAAAGTAATAAATATGTGCAGGAGACATTGGGGCGAGCAGCCACATATTAGGATGGGGAAATTTAATGAACTTTCATGATTAGTTGACCTGGACCGTAAAAGTTAAACATCAACATTCAAAATTACATTACTCTGCTCTCGGAGCCTCTCGAAACCCAGAGATTAAAGTTTGCACTTCACGACTACGCGTATCGAATATCCCTGTATTCTTGCAAGCAGTGATATTCCTTTTTTAAAAATCACCAGCCAATCAGATATAACTAATTGACACCCTTATTCTCTTTTGGAAGAAGGTAAATAAAGATCATAAAAAGGGTTGCCATTAATTTTGTGGAAAATAATCATAAACTGAACTACCAGCCCTGATTAATTCTATAATTTTTATTTTGGAAGAAGATCTTATTGGCTACTCTAATCACACATTCTTCCCCACCTTCCACCCTCTCTCTCTGTCCAACTCTCTCAGTCCAACTCTCTCAGTCCAACTCTCTCAGTCCATCTCTCTCAGTCCATCTCTCTCTCTCTCTCTCTCTCTCTCTCTCTCTCTCTCTCTCTCTCTCTCTCTCTCTCTCTCTCTCTCTCTCTCTCTCTCTCTCTCTCTCTCTCTCTCTCTCTCTCACTTGAGTCCACATGGAATCTGTTGGCAAGGTTTCTCCCTTGCCAGGAGATTCCAGGACTGTGTAGCGTCATTCGCAGTCTTTCTGGAATGACACTTTAAGGACATTCCGAAAATCACTCAATTTCATCTAACCATTTTCCATTTAGTTCAGCATCATCCTCACAAGTGGAACTAAACACACATTGAAATACAATTGTATATGTTTGGCTCAAATGATGTTGGTTAGTCAATAGACCCTTGAAGTGTTTCTGGTTAACATTGCATATCATTCCAATTTCAAGGTTTCCATCTTAGACTATTATCTGCACTATCAGAATGATATTTCAACATCAAACGTTTGAGAGTAGTACAACGTTGGCCTAGATGTATTTGGAAGTGTGAAATACAGTCTTTTCCTTTTTTTGGTGGTATTGTTTGGAGAGATCAAACACAACGCACAGTTACCACAGAGACATTTGAGAGAGAAGTGGGCATTTTGTAGTCCGATCACAGATATGTGTTAAGCAGTACTTCTTTGTATACCCACTTAGTTTAGTAACTATACAACGATTACAAAGTAATCTGCAAAACTTCCTTTAAAGTATCACAAATCTATTTTTCTTATCTTTTTATCTCACCTGCCAGCCATTTACTGTGTGGTCTGGTATGGGTGGTATGATGGTATCTCTTTGCCTCCTGGTAGTTTCAGCCCCGTGCCCGGCAGCGCTAGTATAATTCACAAGCTCTTTGTTAGGGCTACTTATCTGCAACCTTTCTCCTTCCAGTACTTTGTGACTTGTTTACAAATGATCCCCCGCTCCCACAAAAGATTGTAATTTTCTCCACAACCGGCCCTATTTTTTCTGTCTCAATTCTATGCCTGTGTCGCAGACAGAAAATGTGTCCATTTTCTGTCTGCGTATTTATGAGCCTGCCTCTTATCGATCACATCTCCTTTGTGTTTGTTTGGTGTTTGAAATCTCAACACTGAGTTTTGATAATCTATCTTTTATAGATTTTTTCTTCTGTCAACAGCCATCCACAGTGCAGCTTAATTAGTTTGAAAGCATTAGAAAAGGTTTTAAGATATGTTTAAAATATTTTTGCATTGATGTCTTAAGAAAAACTTAAGACATCAAAAGTTTTTCAAAATAAGAAAAACTTAGTTTTTCAAAATAATTTTTTCTAATTTTGACGTGTTTAACGTCAAAATATATATATATTTTGACGTTAAACACAAGGATTACCATCAATTACACTCCATCGATCGTGACATCTCATTAAGAATACATTTATCTTCAAGGGAGCAATGCGATGCTGCTAATGTGTTAAGTAAAGCAGGGATTAGAGGGCCATCTGTCTCGGGGATATCCCGTCGTCAACCCCCAGCGCTGCTGTCTGTAACAGACAAAACCACTGGTCTAGTGGTGTCGACCTGCTGGTCTAGTGACACAGCGCCGTCACATGAATGACTCGAGAAGGACAGGGAGAAGGTGACTAGAACAATATCATTATTCTGCCGCAATGCATTAAAGTAAATTAATCCATCTCCCTAGTTCTATCTCTATCTCTGTCTGTCGCTCTCTATGGCTCTATCTCTTACTCTGACTCTAAAGACAAAAGACAAAATGAAAAGCAATCCTATTTAAAGACATAAGATAAAGTGAACATCATGGAACTGTGAGTAAGTGTATGCACAATTGAATGCTCAGTGAGATCTTGGGAATCTGTTTATGCAAAGATTTTCCAACATGTTTCCAACGGTGCGTATCACAACGGTACGGACACAATCTAAGCACCAATTGTGCTAAGATTATGCACGAGCTTTGAGTCCACACCCCATCAACGCCTAGCCTAGGACCCAGACAAATGTGCAAGCTCAAGTTTATGCTCTGGCATAGTGGTAAGGCCCTCCCTCCCGGTCAGACAAATCACATGATTCGTTGCTGAAAGGTCTGGAATTGTGTCGAGAGGCATTTTGTTCTGCTTCCATTGATAGTGCTCCTTGGAAATCGGCCCTAATTCCACACTAATGTGCATTTGTGAAATGGTCTGGCAATGACAGGCTTATCAACTTTCTTAATTTACCAACCATGGTTCTCATTTTTTCCCATAATAACCTACATTTCTCATTAAAATGTTTCTCATTCATAAACATGAGGGTATGCTTCATTCATTTATCATACAAAAGGGAAAGTGAAACAACGGTGAAAGTGGTGAAAAAGTCAATCCTACTAATTGCATTTAGAAAATCAATTGCCACTGCAAATTGTGCTTTTCCTTTTGGCCTGTTCAATTGCAGAGTACTGGGAAAAACAGGTATATCAGGCAGATAATAACCTTCCACAACCCTGATTATCACACGGCTTACGGTGAATTGGTATATCCCTAATCCCTTGTATCACCCGGACACCTCTGTTCAAAGGTTCTTGTTACGTCCACTGTGTGTATTTTGCTGTCTTGTTGTCCCTCTGTCATCACGGTCAGAAGCTAGTTCATTATCTACCAATCAGCTCATCCAATTTATCAGTAGCCAGTAATGGGAGGCCTGCCGCCTCCACCATTTAGAAACTGTTTGCTGGTTTCTTTTGCTTTCTCTTGCTCTCTCTCTTTGTCTGCTGAGTGTAACCCTGCATGTGTTATGTGCTTGCATATACTAAAAGCATTGATAGAATTGTTTGATTCTTTGCTATATATACACATATATATATTATATCTATGTATATATATATGTATGCATTTATATATTGTCTTTCTCATGAACATTGGGAAATGGTTGTGGTCTGTTTCTGTCAGTCTGATCTCTTTGACGTTTCTTTGTTGCCCCATTGCGGTCTTGGGACGGGTTGGCAGACGCTTCTTTACACATGCAGTGTAGTTCTGTTGTCTGCTTAGATACATTAGGTTAGTTAGGTTAGGTTGGTTGCCACCCACCGTATTTATGTCCTAACCCTTTACTTTAGGTTAGAGGAGGTAGGTAGACATATTCTACACCTTGCCGTGTTCTTGAAGAAAGTTGTCTAAACCGGATCGCTTGTAACTCACTTTATTTGTTAAAGTATTTCGGTATGGTAAATATGAAGCAAAGGAGGGGAATTGTATTGAACACGCGCGGGGAGCGACCCACGGCTGACCTGTCTTCCAGCCACGGGGCTACCAACGGGGCTGCCATGGGTTTCTGACCACCTCTCACTCTCGCTCCGCGATTGTATCAAGTATGCGTGGCCTATGTGACGCATTGGCTCCGGCTTCCTCACCTGTCTAAAGGTGCTGCCATCTGTGGCTGGAGTAGTTATTACAGCTTGTATGTTGGTCCTGCTCCCCTTATGGCTATGTATAGTAATTGCACCTTATGTGTTTGATCCTGCTTCCTATGTGGAGGTAATGCAGCTTATGTGTGCGATCCTGCTTCCTTGTGGTTATGTGGAGGAAATGCAGCTCTTGTGTTCGATCCTGCTTCCTATGTGGCTATGTGGGGGTAGCTTATGTGCTTAAAATACGTAACAACCTATAGCTTTTCCTCCCCTTTGTGAGCTGATAGGTTAGTAAGGTTTGTTTTTGTTATTTTCCTTGGCAACAATTAAGTCCAAAGAGGCTTGCTCGTGGTGTCAGACATACTTTGTGTTTTACGGTCACCTGTCCACTTATCCCTCAGTTAATCAAATTCTTCATCATCTGTTGCTTCTAGTCTTTTATTATTAATCACAGAACTAGCGAACCCATGTCATTTTTATATCTGTTACTATCCCCTACTGGGGGGGTTCACAGTTATATTGAAAGTATGGTTATTTATTTAGAATGACGACTTGGGATGTGATGTGTGTGGCGATGCATGGTGGATACGTCCTGGTTGAGTGGAAGCATGATTTAGGTTTGAAGTATGCAGGCTTTGTCATAACATAGTCATCTATGTTATTTAGTTTTCGTTCTACCAGATGTCCTTGGACTTTTCCCCTTACTTCACATATCTTACCATTACCATCTGCAATTACTTCATTCACTCTTCAACCCTTAGTTCCCTTGTTGGTTTGTTGTATTTTTCAAGTCCCTCAGTTTTTCTGTCCCCTCATTGTTGTTCCTTTGTATTGCGACTTTTCTATGCCAGTTCATGGAACTGCGATTTGTTGAGTGCTCTTTATTAAACTATCTTTGATTATTGACGTTAATATATATTTTTATTGTTCAATAGTTGGATGTTTATTTTTGCTGTTTGTTATCCACAGGGTATGTCAGCCAATAGGGGGAACTGATCTTGATGGCCATACAGCTTTTGGACTACAATTGGCCTGACATCCTCGGGGGTTTGAGGGCGATGCGGTCTGATAGTCAAGTCAATATCGACCTCCCCGCCCGACCTTGGGACGAGACATGTGTCATCTTTGCTTCGGCAGGAAACTTTTGATCAAGGAGCAGCCACGTAGTGAAGCAAGGAACACAGGCTCGTCCTTCAATTGTTACTCCTTGTTGCACAATGAGTATTCCTCTCGTTTTATTCAATCCCAAACAGTTTGGTTGCAATTTCCCTGCAAAAATTTCTAAGGAAGATTCATAAACCAGACTAATGTCAAAGTAGGAACACAGGCAGCTGGTTTGAAGATGAAATAAGAATATACATGTATTCATTTTACAGTGACACAGTTTGTACATAACATTTACATATAACATGTTATGATTTTTCACAAAGAAGTTATCTTAAGGTTAAAGCCCAATGATTACTGCAAGTAGGCCTAATGAATCTAATCACAAGATGGCTAATGACAACATACGCCATTAGAGGGCAGTGTGCAAACCCACTTTATGCTTTGTCTACAAATTGATTATTTTGAAGTCTTTAATAATTGTACATGTTAGGCAGGCTTCATAAAAAGCTTGCATATATTTAGCATAGTTTCAATGACTGTTAAATCAAATAATGTAACAGCAGTGGTCCTCTGTTTCGAGCCCTACCGCTCCTCCTGGAACAGTTGGCAAAAGTCTAGTCCGGAGGCACAGTGTTGATGGAGTGAAGACGAAGTGTGAATAGTTCAGATAAAGATCCATGTCTTGCTGCTAGGTCCTTTTCTCTTAAACATTGGAAATAAAATAGAAAAGAACGAACAACCTCAACTCTACCTATGGGAAACTAGGGTCTGTAAAAATAGGTGGTTATAAAAAATGTCAAAAGTATCATCAAATCTGTAAAATCTGTTTGGGTGCCAAGAATTAACAAGGGCTACACTAGCATGTTACTTCTGTGCTTCTGTGACTTGATGACGTAACCAAGGCATGGTCACTGCAAACAAGCTGTCTCAGGCAGTTCAGGAGACATGTTTTCTGTGGGAGAGTAACTCCCTTTGGCATGGACTTGGATATGTGTAGCTTTGCAGACCGTATACTTGGATAACACATTAAATGAAAGGGGATAACATGACCCCTTTAACTTCCCTGAAGGCTTGGGTTCCTACATGGAAACGACAATGTGTTGTTAGACGGAGGGTAGAGCATTGAGGACAGGATGTTTAGTGCAGTCATGGGTTGAGCCATGCAGCCACCCAGAAGAAGCTGACTGGACCAATAGTGTTGCCTTCTAAACATTCTCCAGAAATCAACTTTATTTACCATTCCCACTGACTCGACATTAATGAAACCATGATTCCGAATTGGAAATTTGAAAATATTAAATTTTATTTTGGTAATTATTGAACAGTGAGATGTCATTCAGTTTCTTATAAAAAATAGATACTCACTTGAAGACCTTGTAAAAAGTGCCTGATTCCCATCATGTCAGCCTTTTTTCTTTTGGTTTCCCTAAACATAATGTGGAATATTAAGGAACTTAACATATTTTACTCGAATATATATAATTTATACGTAAAAGTTTGGCTGATAAGCTGCAGTTTTATACAAGAGCTGCAGAATAAATCTTCACATTAAGAAACGTGCAATTATGATAATTTGGGTTTGCTGGCCTTAATTAGAAGTAGAAGACTGGGGAGGGGTAAGTGGGATGCAGTGAGGAACAGAGGTTAATGGAAACTCTTCAGTCCATTCTCTTCGGAGAAAATGAGTTTATCTATTCTATTCTATTATTGCATTTTTTCTAGTTCTCTCAGGCAAGTCTGCAGGGATCACATTCTGCTGAAAAAGTGAGGGTGCTGGAGATGGCCGGGGGTGGTGGCGACGAGTGGGGGTAATGGAGATGACCGGGGGTGCTGGCGACGGGTGGGGGTGCTGGCGACGGGTGGGGGTAATGGAGACTGGTGGGGGTGGTGGAGATGGGTGGGGGTGCTGGCGACTCTACGATTCTACAAGCTGGCGACTCTACAAGCACCTACGATTCTTAGGTGCTTGACATAATATATTTTATTTTACTCTGTATTATTCCAAAGCAAATAGACTCTGTTTTATAGAAACATGTTCACGTTACCTCTGAAAGTACATAAGCAATCCATTTGATTTTGCAATAGGTCACAGTTGATGTTTTTCGATTTAGCAGCCTGGATGGATTGTTCATATATTTTGTATTCATCAGAGGGTGTTTGTCATGATGACACATTTAAAAATTTGGCATGATCTGTATAGCCTTTCCGTTAAGATGCCTACACTCAGTAGCAACGATCCTTTTAAGTGTACATGTAAGCAACTCTACACACACACAAAGCAGTTTTCTCTCTCTCTCTCTCTCTCTCTCTCTCTCTCTCTCTCTCTCTCTCTCTCTCTCTCTCTCTCTCTCTCTCTCTCTCTCTCTCTCTCTCTCTCTCTGTTGCTCTGCAGTATAGAGACAGTATGAGAGAGAGAGAGAGAGAGAGAGAGAGAGAGAGAGAGAGAGAGAGAGAGAGAGAGAGAGAGAGAGAGAGAGAGAGAGAGCGAGAGAGAGAGAGAGAGAGAGAGAGAGAGAGAGAGAGAGAGAGAGAGAGAGAGAGAGGCAGAGAGAGAGACAGAGAGAGAGAGAGAGAGAGAGAGAGAGACAGAGAGAGAGAGAGAGAGAGAGAGAGAGAGAGAGGAGTAGAGGAACATGACATAGTAAGGATAGCAGAGCACAAAAGAGTGTAGGAAGTGGGCCAGTCCAGCGACCACTGGGCATGTTGGCGTCTGTGTTTTAGTGTGTCTGGGTGTGTGCACGTGCGCATGTTGTTTCTTTGAGTGGTATGTGGGCAAGGAATGATAGTGCAAAGTGTACATAGGAGCACTTCTCTGAGCCATTAGGACTGTCGACATGAGCAGAGCCACCTTCTTCGAGGTAGGTCCAGCCGGACTTAACGTACTCTATTAACATGTGCCAATCTTATCCCAACACAGGCAATTGGACATGGAACGCTACATTGTGATACATGAATCCAACAATGTGTACATGATTAGACATTGTTATGAATGTTTTTTGAATGTTATAACAACCATAGTAGGCTACTTTTTCATTCAATGAATGAAACAAATACAGAACTAGTATTCACACACAATACTACCCTATTATAAGACCGGATTTACACAATCACAATACTAGAATACAATCAAGAAAACAAGTAATCAAACTACAACGTCTCTATCCAGCATAGCTTTAATGTCTCAATGTTGTGTGCAAGGTTCAGAATCAGTAGTAGCCTATTTGAAATGAGATCCTGAAACTGATGTTGTTAATACCAGTTGATGTTTGATGCTGAAGCCCCATTGCCATATACTGTGTTTCCCTTAGTGAAATATTCCAGCATTTTTTTTTTATTTCAGTCATGATGGAGTTGTGCAACTTGTGCCACTCAAGAAAACACTGCTTTATGAGTGCTTTTTGAAGCCAGAAAGAAACTATAGGTGATTTGACTGTTGCCACCTGTCGACAGGGGAAATCATTATATTTTCGTTTAGAAAAAAGCCTAACTTGTGATCTTATGAAACAACTTGAAAATGTAATTAAATAGATGATGTCAATGCGACAGTTTTCATCAAGTTCTTTAAATTGTCAGTTTTACTTATTCGGGGCAGACAACACAGACGACAAGAGGCTTCATTACAGCCACAAAGCACGTTCTAAAGTTTGTTCCACAACTTTCTGATGTGTAAATTATGAGAAGTATGAATCATTATAAATTTGGCCACATACGTTGTTGCTTCAACACCAGCATTCTTCCCTGGCTGCTCGTGCTTTCATGGAGCCAATATGTATTCTTGTAAACAAGTGCGGCAATGTGATAAGGGCTGCAGGCCAGTGGCCTCAGGTTCATCTATGATGCTTAGCTGCTTGTGAGACCGAACCTTGCAGCCAAATGTTACTCACTTGACTGCTGTGTGATTATTTAACATTTCTGATTGGGATATTCTCCTTTTGGTTTTAGCTCATCTGTCTTGTGATGCGGTACAATATGTGTTGAATCTATAAGTATATCGATTAATATAAACAATAGACCCAGACCTTATTCACAAGCACCTGCTGGACTGTCTAGTCACTAGACCCTCTGCATACATACCTCATCAGCTGACTTTACAGTGTGTTGCAGGGGGCCAGGGGTTTTGGTATGTATCGGGCAGACCGCCCTATCGGCAGCTCGTTAAAAGGCAGCGCATTAAAAGCCTGTAATTTATAGATGGACTTATTGATTCTCTTTTCATCAATCGGTTCTCTTGAGATCTCATTTACAGCAATGCTGTTTTGGTGTGTCTTTGAGATGTGCAGATTGGTTCAGATTTGTAATACCTAAGGCTTACACGGTTTCACATTACAATAAGAGTGCATTTATTAACCCTTGTTGGGGTTCTTAAAATGAATAAATTCAAAATGAGCTTATGCAGTTGTAAACAGGTACTCACAGTCTAGGTTTTCTAATGGTGTTCAGGTTAACTAAAGGGGTTAATTTTAACTAAGACATTTATTTTCTACATTATTTAGCAGGGTTAGGGTTGCTTATTAGGTGTTTTTTGCTAGGGATAGGTGCAGAATATTATTGCAGAATAGGTTTTGTTTGTGGGGTTAGGGTAGCTATTATATTATTACAGGGTATGTATGATCTACTGAGCAATAATTTGGATGTTTGGGCAGAATTTTGAGATCATTTAAATTGTAGATATTATTTAATTACTTTATCCAAAATCTGGACGTTTCAGGGAAGATGGAGTGATGTCTTTTGTGTCATGTGATTAATTTTCAAAATGACCTATTACCAACAAATGGCAAACTACATTGTTCCTTTCTAATTTCCAGGTGCTTAAAATAGCTATGGGGTACATTTGTGTGAGTTTTCCTCAAGAAAACTGTCCAGGGGAGAGCGTATCGTCATGGATACTTGTGGGTGGGAAAGCTCCTAGCTTCCATTCAACTCACCAGCGTACTTTTTAGCTGGATTTTTTATTGCTCCCCGGCTCCAACAAAAAACACCCACCGCTCTAAGATGACTCACTTGTTTTTCGGTGCAACACGGTGACAATGTTGCAGTTGTTAAAGTGTTGAAAGTCTTCTCCCTTACAATCATGTTGGACCAGCATCACAGCCCCTCCAGATGCATATTAAATGTTCCCAGCTCTGTGCTCGGCCTTCTTTCATCCCATGAAATGAAGAAAGAATACAGCAAGATTAAACACAAGGTCTGAATACTTTAGTTTGTTTGGCCTGTTTTGAGGCAAGTTAATTGAAACAAACTTTTCTCAAATAGGTCTCTTCAATTACAGAGTAAATAATGATGGGGGTAGTTCCCCTCCTTGTTACATTTAGTTAGTTTTTTTTTTGTGTTCGATTTATAAATCACTACAAATAGGACCCCAAAACATTTCTAAAATAAATGCCAACACTAACTTTAATTATGGAACTGTTCTTTTGAAACGTTAACTCATTTCAACATGAGTTTCATACTGAAATAAAAAAAACCTCTCTCTGTTCCTCTCTTTCCCTTTCAACAATGTGCTGAGCACAAATCTGTCTGGTGTCCATTAGCTAGTTAGAAGACTGTCCAGCTCAGGCCCCCAATCCCAGCCAGCAGGACAGCTCTGCTGAGCCACACAGTACAGTGCTCTTAGGGCTGATTGTACTTGGGTTGGGGTGTGTGTGTGTGAGTGTGTGTGTGTGTGTGTGTGTGTGTGTGTGTGTGTGTGTGTGTGTGTGTGTGTGTGTGTGTGTGTGTGTGTGTGTGTGTGTGTGTGTGTGTGTGTGTGTGTGTGTGTGTGTGTGTGTGTGTGTGTGTGTGATAAAGGCTTACTTGCTTCCGATCCGTGTGGTTGTGAGTCCAATGACCTCAACTATTTCAAAGGGAGTCAGTTCTCATTAGGTTGTAGTGGTGGGATGATCTCCAGTCATAGTCAAAACCTCATATTTCATGGCAAGTGATCAATGTTTGATGGTTAAAGTGCACATTCAAATTATATGTGCTATCAATTCAGAGCAAACCAAAAGTTATTTTTCTGTGGAAATTATTATTAAGCATCAAATTACCCAAAACTGAACATTTAAAGTTGGCAATTCAATCTAAAGCCAACCAAGTAATTCAACATAAGTTGCCGGTTCAGACTTGTATTTCCCCAACAAGTTGGACTGTCTTAAAAAAAATATATATACAAAATACGAAATGCAAAACATAAAGAAAACATTATAGACAATACAAAATACAAAATACGAAATAGAAAACATAAAAGAAACATTATAGCTCCGACAATAGTTTTCTGCCTCTGGTGAATATACTTCCGATGGAACGTTTTGAAGCCATTGTGTGTAATTGTAAAACTAGTTGGTGGAAGGGCACAGCACGCTTCAAGTTTCTTGGACACTAATCGTATAGCACCACAGTCAGTGTGGATATGTGTTGCCGGTGGTTGAGGTTGATGGCCGTGCCCAAAAGAGGTTAAGCTCCTCACTCACAGTATAACACCTCATATACGATGGTAATAAAAAAGTATCAAAAATGCTTTGCTTTTTGTGTTATTAAAATCACATTCAAAATTGAGGGAGTAGGAAACAGTTTATCAAACCGCGATTCTGCAGCAAGGGCCTCTGACGGCTTCAATTCAGGCAGGGAAAGATATGAATAAACTTTTTTTCTTCTCCAAACATACAAATGTTTGTTCAGAGAACCTAATGATTATCTGGAGCTTGAAGATATGTATTGGGACAAGCCCTAGTAGATGAACAACAAGCCAAAGGTACGAGACAAGCCCATGAAGCTCTCCTCTTCCCTCCTGCGAGGGAGGCGCCCGCTCGTGGCCTTAGGAGCATTTTGGAAGGCCAAAGATAAACCTTTCAAAAGGGTCACAACTACGACTCATTGTAGAGGTGTATGGATTTAAATCGATGTAAAAATTCTGGTGGTGTATAAGATCTTGAATAATACCAACGCTTACTCTTACAACATCACTGCCTTTGTATTCAAGATGTTTTTCAGTAGCCAAAAATAAGCCAAGTCAAATGGCTGTCTTCAATGTGTCCCGTTTATCGATGAGAAGATTTTTCAACATATCTAGCAGTAGCGTAGGACCACACAACATTGTGTTGGCCATCCTTTCCCAGAAAGAAATGACTTTAAAGGGCACGGCACTGTTAATTGCCAAGTGACAACAGAAATTGCACATATAACTAAACATGGTGGTACATAACAGGTAAACATTAACATATGGTGCAGTTTGTTTATTTGTCGTAAAGCAAGCGTGGGCAATTATTTTTCATTATGGGCAACATACGAAATTCTAAATGCCTTTGAGGGCCGAGGGAAATCTGTCATGTCATAACGATTAGATTGGATTATAGAAAATGTATTGCTGTACTTAATATAACAGCATAAATCAATAATTTATAATTTATTCACTACAAATGTTATGTGAATAAAATCATTATATTTAAATCCCCACGTACACAAAGTAAATTGTTGCACTGATTGTACAGTTGGTTTCCAAGAAAAAAATGAGTGGGAAACAGTTCTGAAACCTATCTGTATCTGTACCAAGTGTACCAGGTCTACCTCCTAAGTTAAGCGGGGATCAGCTGAGTTATTTCCCTCACCCTTATTGCCAGGGAAAATCGATGTGAAACAGCATATAATGTGGGGTTATGAAAGCCTAAACTGCAGATTTTATATTTATTGAAAAACAATAGTCTACAAGTCTACAATGAGGCATAGTTCCATGGAGCTTTTGTGCTCAATACTCTGGGTATACCAATGCTGCCTTGCGCGCGATTTCATTTTGCGCTGCCAGGCAGCCTCGATTCCATGGATCCGATTTTCGCCTGAGATAGGGAACCAATCACAGAACGGGGAGGGACGGCAAGACGATGACGACGTCTATGCAACACACCGAAGCTTTTAGTTTACGGATCAAAAATGGAAGCAGATGCGTTACCTATCGATGCAGCTTTAGATGTGTTCCAAGTAGTTTAGAACGCAAGTTTATTTTGATAAAAGTGAAACTTTCGGCGTGAAGGATGTCTTTGCCCTGCTACCAACAGGCTTTGATTGGCTATGAGCTACCTACAGACTCATATGATAGACATTCGTAGCGCCCAATAAACGGCTCCGGGCAATCGTAAACCACACCTGTGTGGTTCCCAGACCTCGGCTGTTTCCCAAAGTGAAGGCTGCAGCCTTGCTAGGACGCGACCTTGCTAGTCGCGTCCTATGGAGATGAGACTAGAGTGCTAGCTCGAGTGCTTCCTAGCGTTTGTAACGTCTGACTTTGGGAACGACTTGGTAGTGTGGAAGCGCTTCCGCTTCCGCTTTTTAATACTGCGTGTCCGCTTGTAAACACATGTGCGCTTATGAATAAAACATGGCAGCAATCAAGCTGATCGATATTTATTTGACTTTTGTCTGTTATGAATGCGGTCATTTCTCCTTCGCATGGAGCCTCTTTGGGGAAGTCACAAAAGCTTTGTTGTGGTTGATCGAATTGTCTTTATTAAAAGGAAAATCCATTCAATTTTTATAAAACTAAGTGAAATTGTCTGAGAACTTAATTCATGCATTACATTTACAGTACGGTTGATTACTATTATGCAGGGGGAAAAAGACAAAGAAAGAGATGATAAACGTGTATTTATTTGGATATATGATCTGATTCATTCATTCATATGCCTACAATCTACCAGTGCTTTGAACACATAAGTATATCATATAAAATACAATTATATACGTTCATTCAAAATTACAAACATTGCAAATGATCGGTTGTGCATTAATTTTACAACATTGGATAGTGGCACTATCCCACCGGCAAACAAATGTTTGTGCGCCACCCTAAGGCGCACAAAAGCCTCCGTTTGCTGGGCTGACCCTAAAAAAAACGTAAAACATAAATAGGTATACATAAATAATGTAATCTTGTGAGCGAGTAAATTGACATTGGTGACAGTGGTGTTTAACACCAGCTACGTCCATGCAAAATATAGCAACGTATCATTAAGTTGCAAAAACGTTAGAAAAGTGGCACAGGCCTTTAGGCTTGATTATTTGCATTAACATGATGAATCTATAAAAAGCAATACGGCACAAAATATTTCTGAAAACTAATATAACTTCACTTCGTTTGAACGTGTACTTCTCTGCCATTTTCAAGAACCCGCCCAGTGAACGCAGAGGATTGTGGGTAGTTTTGGCTCGTCTAGGATGCAGCGATGCATCCTTGAAAAATCTCGGAATTCTCAAAAACGAAGGACCCGAAAAGAGGGCGTATTTCGACTGTCCTCAACATTGGAACAGTGCTTGTCGGCGTTCGATGACGTAGCGTCCTTAAAAGGGCGGCCGTTGAGCATGCTTCCTTGACATTGGGAAACAGCCCTCATCTCAATGCAGATTGAGATGAGGTCTGGCATTAGCCAGGCTAGCTCCCGAGGTCTTTCATCAAATTTTGGACCGGCTTATGTCTAAATTTATGTTCACTGAAAACAAGTTCAAATAAACATCTTGCCAGTGGCCGACTGAAATCAGTGAACAGGGGAAATAGCCAGAAACAATCTGTTTATATTTAATATATTTAATATTTAATGTTATTTGGCTGTAGCTAGATCTGATCCGTACCAGGGGCATCTAAGCAAGGCATTTTCCATTCTCCTAATTACCTATTATTGCGCCGTGCTAAGGATAATTTTGGTTGTAAATTACTGAATTGAGTATCTTAATTGAATCTAAGCCAAGAACCAAGTATTAATTCCAAGGACCAAGGGATAATTTCCTTAATTATAGAATACAATCTGTGTTAGGGAATATAGAGCGAGCCCAAATGCTCAACACAGAGATACAGTGTAAATAAAGGGGCAACAAGGAGTCAGACAGAGAAGGGTTCTGCAGCAGGCGGGTAGTCAGACAGGCGAGGGTTCAGCAACAGGCGGGTAATCAGACAGGCGAGGGTTCTGAAACCGGCAGGTAGTCAGACTGAACATAGGGAGAAGACAGTTAGTAAAAGCAACAGAAAAGATGTTTAGCGACCTTAACACGAGGAAGGACGATTTTTGTCTTGAGATCCACGGTTGATATACTTTGTGCTTATGAAGGCGATTGCTGGCAGGTTTGTAGACCGAGGGAGACGGATGGAAAGACAATGCTCCCAGGTGGCCGAAGTGGACGCTTTGACATTTCCCCTCCCGCTACGGACGCCCGACTGAATTGAGCGGAATTGGTTCCTTATTAAAGTCCCAGATGAGTGAAGCATCCAGGGTTAGACTCCGGGGGATCAAAGATCGCTCCTGTGGCCTTTAGCCATTCCAGTCCACAAAGTACTGGAGTCCCTTGCCGCAACAATGCACATCTAGTAGTGGACGGACCATAAAAGCTAAATGATTGGTGGGGCTCGGAGTTGGTAGAGACACAGAGCAGGGCAGAGCATGAAGTCTCCAGGTATGTGAACTGGCGCATGGGAGCCAGAATGGAGTGAAACAGCTGAGCTGATTCCCCAATGAGCACATGAAGGGAGAAAACCCAGTTGGTGAGGGAATTATCTGCATACTTGACCAAGGGGAGTTGGGAACTCAGCGAGGATGAATTGGCATTGGTAACGCAACGCAGCGCAGCCTCCATCCCATGGATAGCCCGCCCTGATTGTCCATTCATCTGTTGGTGGGAACCAGAAGAGAGCAGTAGCTACCGGTGCCATACCTGTGATATGAACTGAAGTCCACGGTCAGAGACGACGGCCGTAGGAATGCCATGTGGCCGGAACACGAGGAGCAACAGAAGGTCAGCCGCCCCTAGCAGAGGAAAGTTTAGGTACGTTTAAGGGGCGGAGCAAGCCAAACTGGGTCTGGTTGAGGACTTGTTCTGTCCACAGGTGGAACATGCAGCGAGGAGCGAGCGGGTGGCCTTGTCCATGATGGCCCTCCAGAACCGTTGTCGGAGGAAATCCAGGGTGCGGGTTATGCCTGGTTGGCAGGTGAGTCTGGTAGCGTGAGCCCACATAAGCACTCTAGAGTCAGGGACGCAGAGTCAGGGACAAATAACCGGTTGAGAGGACTGGTACCTGGGTCAGGCTGTTGCTCCTGCGCCTGGAGCACTGCTGACTCAATCTCCCAAGTGAGGGTGGCGATGAGACACGATGCCAGCAGAATGGGCTCAGGTTCTTGCAGGGTTCCTCTTCAGAGTATGAGTGGCACATGGCATCCGGCTGGATGTTACGGGAGCCTGGTTGGAAGGTCAAGGTGCCGGTCCTGCCCTCCACACGAGCGGGCAGATTACCGTTAAGGGCTTTAGCCTTTAGTCATGCACCTCCTGTTCGATAAAGTTCTCCTCCGCTCTGGAATCCAAAATGAGTTTGAGGGGGAGTGTCTGGTCTCGCTACAGGAAGACAGCATCGAGCGACGGACGAGAAGCCAAGGGGTTGAGGGCAAGACTCTTCAGGACCCCTCGGGCTACTGGCGACGCAGCTCGTTTCGGACAACGGGGGTGGTCGGGGGGGTTCACTGCGATGCTCGCACAGCCGGTTGTCTACCCGGATGGGGGGGGCAATCAGCTGGTGGAGGTTTGGAGGATCCTCCAGGGACACCAACTCATCTTTGACAACGTCACAGAGTGCACGGAGAACTTTCAATTTTGGAGGGAAATAAATAGAAATACAGGACAATCAGACTAAAACCATAAGACTCTTTAAACAGTACGCTGTTGGTTGATTATCTTTTCTTTCTCTAATGATAGGTTGAGGTCCTTGATGCAAAGACAAGAAAGCAGATTTGTTTCCTAGATAAGGTACGTCTGCACCTGAACTCAACTCCTCTTGATTCACTCATTCATCAATGCCCAGCACGGTACAAACAGTCAACTAACTAGAAAGGATTACTCTTTTTCTCCTGGTATTGGTATAGACTTCCCCACAGTGTAGCTCATTAAGCAAACACTACATAACAAGGTTATTGAACCTGTCCGTCTTCCCCCATCCCCGCTCAGGGTGGATGGATGTAACAAGCGTGCATGTTATGTTTCTCAAAGGTGGAGCCCTACTCCACAATAGCAGACATCAAGAGTCTTGTTCACAAATCCTGTAAGTATTAACAGCACACTGGTCGCCTTGGCTGCTAGCTCATCTACACTTCACATACTTGCTTATCTCAACATAGCTTTGCCCTATATTGACTGAATATAAATTCCTTACATTTGTAAATGGCAGACAGCTAACTCTAAAGGCTTCTAGATGCTGCTCCTGACCAGTGCATCTATAGGGCCTAGCGTCCCCCAGAGGATCTGATAAAAGTGTAATTCCTTGTTTACTTGTTTGAATCTTGCAGAGCTTGTACCGTCAGCAATCAGCGTGTCCAATCAAAAAAGGTTTACAAGTGTTTGCCAAAGGGGCTGGGGCAATCTGGCTCCGCCCAAGTAGCGAATACACCATTATAATTAATTGTTATCTGTCCTGAAGCCAAACTGGCAAGCACCCCCACCCCGCTTACTCTACTGTGTGTGTGTGTGTGTGTGTGTGTGTGTGTGTGTGTGTGTGTGTGTGTGTGTGTGTGTGTGTGTGTGTGTGTGTGTGTGTGTGTGTGTGTGTGTGTGTGTGTGTGTGTCTGTGTGTGTCTGTGTGCGTGCGTTGCAGATCCCCAGTGGTATCCAGCCCGTCAGGCCCTGAAGCTGGACCCCAGTAAGACATATTAGTGCTGTTGAGCTAATCTATCAAATGGCTTCTGCTGTTTCAAACCAATTATCCTTTAACTGAAACATTGCGCTTTCACACCATATGCCTCCTCAGGTGGCAAAACACCACAAATCAACTAATGAGCTGATATGCTGTATGGAGAATGGATCTCTTTCCTTATTGTTAGACGCATTTTCTCGTACTTCTCGAACTCGTACCAAAAGAAAGTTGATGCTTGGCATCATTAACGCTTTTTCTCTCCCCATTAAAAGTTGGCCCAACTCACACTGCCACGCTACAGTAAGACGGCATAAGAACCCGCTTTCTTCCATGCTATACCCTGACCAGGTCAATAGATTCTAGCAGTTACTCTGCACTCATAACATAAGGATTGAAAACACGTCTATTGAAGTAAAGAAAGAAAGAGCCAGCATGAGGCCGTCAGAGCTCCGATTATGAGCTTTCGGCTCGTCTTCTTTGTGAGAAGCAGAGGGATGGAGGAAAGCGCTCTGGTAATAGATGCTATTTGGGCCAGCCTCCCCCCCCCCCTCCTGAGCCGGATCTAAAATAGGCTTTCT
This sequence comes from Gadus chalcogrammus, assembly GCF_026213295.1. Classification (NCBI taxonomy): domain Eukaryota; kingdom Metazoa; phylum Chordata; class Actinopteri; order Gadiformes; family Gadidae; genus Gadus; species Gadus chalcogrammus. Next base: position 3,246,271 of record NC_079434.1, on the reverse strand, counting down.
ATTAGTGCACCATATTATCTATAAAACAGGTTAGGAGCACTGGGTCACCCAGACCTTCATCACAAAGTTCATTTCAACACACTCACACACACACACACACACACACACACACACAAACACACACACAAGCTCTCTCACACACACACACACACAATAACACATACATACACACACGCTCACACACATATATATAAACATATATATATATATTATATATATATATATATATATATATGTGTGTGAGCGTGTGTGTATGTATGTGTTATTGTATAATATATATATAAACATATATATATATACCTATCCACACACACACACAGTGCAGATGCGCATAATTCTAGTTAATTCTAGTAAATTAAGGGATAATCTTCAAATAGCTAAAAATGCATACAAAAATGATTTAGTTTAAATCAAACAGATGTTTGAATCAGTGTGTCCATCTTGCTACTAATAAAACCCTTCTTAGGGTGAATCTCGATCGATTACATTAATGAACATCATTTTATATTCGAGTCTAATCAATTTGAATAGCTTTGCTTCCAATGTATTGTTTGGTTTGTCTTCCGTGTTGTGCTCCAGAGGCCAAGGCCCTGAGGGACGAGGAGGTGCTGCAGAGCCTCCCCGTGGGGACCACCGCCACCATGTACTTCAGAGACCTGGGCCCCCAGCTGGGCTGGACCATGGTAGAAAGACCCCGCTCTCAGGAGCCTTCACAGAGCCCTCCATTACTCTCTCTAAACGGAGAACGTGGACACTTTGTAGAGAAGGTCGCTCCATCTGTCTTTACAAAGTACTTCCAGAACACAGACGGCCTTTGGAGATTTAGCTGATGGACTTGGGTGTTGCCCAAGTAAAGAAAACTAATTTACTGTGTCCGCTTTTGATCATGAAAAACTGTTGCTTTAAACATTCTGAAATGTATCTGGCATCTTAGGAATTTTGTGAAAGGTTTAAAGAAACCAAAGATATTCTGCTGATATTAAGTTTAAAGCTTTATTCCACAGATTTTGCATATTGCTTCTGATTTCTTTCTGAAAGGTAGTACATTTTTTCATTTTGTGTTATCATATAAAAAGAAAACTGCCCATAGGCATCTTTGTTCTTGTCATGTGTGTCTCTCTTCTCTCTGGTGTTTCATTGGTCTCGTCATGTGTGTGTGTCTCTCTTCTCTCTGGTGTTTCATTGGTCTTGTCATGTGTGTCTCTCTTCTCTCTGGTGTTTCATTGGTCTTGTCATGTGTGTCTCTCTTCTCTCTGGTGTTTCATTGGTCTTGTCATGTGTGTCTCTCTTCTCTCTGGTGTTTCATTGGTCTTGTCATGTGTGTCTCTCTTCTCTCAGGTGTTTCATTGGTCTTGTCATGTGTGTGACTCTCTTCTCTCTGGTGTTTCATTGGTCTTGTCATGTGTGTGTCTCTCTTCTCTCAGGTGTTTCATTGGTCTTGTCATGTGTGTGACTCTCTTCTCTCAGGTGTTTCTGGCAGAGTACATGGGCCCTCTCTTCACCTACCTGATGTTCTACTTCCGCCTACCCTTCATCTACCCCCACAGATACGCCTTCACCTCCAGCCCGCTGACCGTCACCACGTAAGGCCCTGAAAAGACGCATCTGATACTTGTTTGGTCTCAGAAACCGTACAAGGTGACGTAAAGGGAGAGAGTAGGGATACAGGGGGATGAATGGAGAGAGAGCGATAGTCATACAGACGGAAGATTAAAAAGGCTTGGAGCAATTCAAATCGTCTTGACATTAACGACAAGGCCGTGACAAATCCTACAGCTAAGCAAACAGCCAGCATGCATCTCTGTCTCCCTCTCCTCTCCCCTGATCAGACTGGCGTGTGCGTGTCACACGGGTCACTACATGAAGAGGTTGGTGGAGACTATCTTTGTGCACCGGTTCTCCCACGGGACCATGCCACTGAGGACTATCATCAGGGTGAGCCCTTCACTTCATCTCCAATGGAACAATGGATTCTATACTTAGGCTTACATTAATGGTTAGATAGTTATTGTTCATCCTTCTTTATGCAGTGTAAAATGACTCGTTACACTTTACAATAAGGGAACATTGATAAACCATGAATTAATATTACACTGAAATGCTTCTGCCTGCCAGTGAACACGCACAGAGGACTGCCCCTTTGTGGAGTTCTCTCTCCTAATTGGAAAAAGTGGAAACTGGATACCAGAAATGGCAGAGCGGGGTGTAAAGTTTGGTCAGTTACTGACCGAACCTTGGTTTGGTCAGTAACTGACCAAACATACCTTGCAGCACATGGCCGAGGACATTTTAGAGCTATTTATGTGTTTATTTTTTAGAGCTGCCCACACCCATTATCTGTATTGATAATGTAATCAGGCCAATCAGGGACTGTGTTGTAGTTGATGACACAGGCTACCGCTGGCCAAACTGTGTCTCTCAAAGCAAGTTATGGCACTATTGAGTCAATAACTACAATAAAACAAGAAGATTATTTACTAGCAGAGTTTCTTTGCGGAAATGACATTTGAGCCGTATCCACTGAATAGCGCACCATGAAGGCTGGCAGAATTAGTCTGTCAAGACAGCTACTCCCACACACTGAGATGATTGTGGGCGGCTTTAGGTCCAGACTGATCCCTGCAGCAAAACAGAATGTGGAGTCAAGTGAACAGGGGGGTCTCCAGGCTTAACCCAGATGCTAATGCCATGTAAAAATATTTTTGGCTGATGTTAATTAATTAACATATATTAACTAATGTTAATTAATGGTTTATTTATTTACCCTTAGTATAAAATCTTACCAAAAAATGTATGGTAAAACAACAGTTATTTCTTTATTTAAGCATTGACTAAAATGTCTCTTTTTTGTATTTGTTCCTTAGAATTGTGTATATTATTGGGGATTCTCGGCTTGGTTGGCCTACTACATTAACCATCCACTCTACACACCCCCATGTAAGTTAGTAATACAAACACACCAAAGTCTTTCTTATACATACACACAAGATGTCATTAAGATGATCATAACTTTTTACTTGCTTTCTGATACAGAATATTCCCATCTCTTTATGCAGATTATGGAGATCTACAGATCAATTCTGCATGTGCTCTTTTTGTGGTACGTATCAATACTTCTAAGAATTGTAAGCAACTTATCACAACTCAACATGACATAATGATCATTGTGAATTATGTCCATAGGATTTAGGACCATATATTATTTTCAAGATGGTAGGATAATGCAAAAAAAACAGTAATTGCAAGCCGGCTAATATAACAACTGATGGAAGCAAATCATTGCAATAATGTTTCGAATGTTTTAGAAAGCCGTTGGACGTATAAGAAAATGAAAACACCTTTGAATTCCTAACATTGGAATATTATTATTTGAAAACAAAGTAATCAGATAAAAATGTTCTTGAATTAATATCATATTTTTGGTATCTGCAACATGAATTTTTGTATCTGGATTAAAGAAAATGGTATTTTCCTTTTTAATATCGTGTTCTTTAAATGGTGAAACTTAATTGGAATTTTAAAAAAATACATTTGGATAACCTTTTTTTGGTATAATATTTCAATGTTACAAATTCAAAGGTTTGTTTTTCAAGTTTTTGAGTTAATTCAGAAGAACATTTGGTGCTCTTTACCTCAAGGTGTTGGAAGATATAGGGACCCAAGTACGGAAGCTTGAAATCAAGCTATGCATGTTGTATCCAAGTAGCAACCCAACCACATAACAAACAGCAACAACGTTTTGCAAAGCTCACAATTTTGCACTGGTATTCCCCATGTTAAATAAGTTTAATTCAGAAACAGCCTATTTACTTCTAATCCAGGAAGAGCGTTACTTGCCCCTTTTTTCCAAGGCATGAAAACAAACAAAGAAAAAATAAAACAAAAAGTAAAAAATCCTGTTGATACAAACACAAACCACACAATTGAGATGCATCTCTACATTGGAGATCTTGGTCGCTGGCGTCCTTAAAAATATGTGTCAAGTTTGGAGATGATGCTTATGAAGATTATGCAGATATTAATAGCCTGTATATGCATTCACAGCGCCCCCTTATGGCTGATTTGGGTATGGCTAATAAAGAGTGTGCCTCGGGGGATCCTTCATACTGTACCAAACCTGTAGGTTTGATAATGATATTTGACAGTAAGGCAACAACTACTTGACATTTCACTGGTCAATAGTGGCCACATAATTTCCTCAAGCGATCACAAAAAATGTCTTAGTGAGGCATGTTGTCGCTTCCCGAGGTTTGGTGTTGATCGGATATTCGACAAGGAGGAGTTTCCCTTAAAACAATTTTGGAAATCCATAATGGCGGAAAATATTTCGGATGCACAGTAATGGTCTGCCAAGTGTCACATCTCTAGCATAAACTATTTAACAGGAAATGCGCCCGACGCAGGAAAACCAATAGATTTCCTTTTGGAGTTACCTGGACTGTGGGTCCTGGTATTCCTCATAATATATCATCTGTAGACGGTATGTCAGCTAAGTGTTGTGTTGAGGTGTGTGTGCCTCATTCGATTGTTTCTGCCACAGCTGTGTGAGGTGGGAAACTTCTCCATTCACTTGACGCTGAACAGCCTCAAAGGAGAAGGTATGGGACCGATATACACTTTAATGCTGCTCCAGTCTACATACAGGAAATTGAATAGTTATAAATACATAATCAACACTCCCTGGGATAATAAATTAGCCTTTGAATGGATCATTAAATATTATTATATATCTCAAAGTGATCTGTTTGTTCATCTACGTCTCTATGTTTCCGCTTCCCAGGAACCAAGGTCAGGAACTTCCCCACTCCGACCAGAAACCCCTTCACTTGGTTGTTCTTCTTCGTTTCATGTCCAAACTACACCTACGAGGTGACAGCAGAGACATCTCATCAGCAATGTAGTATCAATCACAATCATTTGGGGGCCAGGGACAATCAATGATGGTTGTTGTGACATCCTCACCTCAAAGTAGTTGTGTTCCTCATGAACATCCTCCTGAGGTGGTATGCTTTATAATAACGACTGGTCTCTATCTGTGCTTTTAAACACCCAGGTGGGCGCTTGGCTTGGTTTCTCCATCATGACCCAGTGTCTCCCAGGTAAGAATGCCTCCCACTGTGTGCCTAGCCATGGGAATGTTAGCAGCAATACCATACCTCCATGTATACCCCACTGTCACCACTGAGCCATCATCCATCGTATGGACAGCTCCCAGGCTGGGTCCGCCTGTACACCAAGGCACCAGGTAGAGCCCCTTGTGACGGAGATAGATCGCACTGGGTGGACTTAAAAATGATGCGACAATCCCAGATATCACCCTTTAATGTTTCAGGCAATTTATAATTTTCGATTCAACAACATTGTTGTTGTACATTTTTTTAGTAATAGAACATTCATGAATCATACTATTTTACTGAGTTATTTTTTGTTGTTTTGCATATCAATATCTTGACCATATTCAGTGAAAATAGCTTTTTGCATTATGCTGCAGTAAAATATACCGTTATATATATATATATATACCAATTATATTAAATTCATGGTTTTAGTGGAAAAAAAGCAGTAAAGATGGTTCCAGTGGTAAAATAAATTGATTATTTTCTATTATTAGGCTTTGTATAATAGGAAGCTCATCTTCAACACTCTGGGGTGTTTTGGTAGCAGCTAAACAAAACCAAAGCCTTGAGGGGTGTTGTTCAATGTTTAATGTTTGAATTCTGCGCTCCCTGCAGTGGCCTTGTACACACTGCTGAGTTTCATCCAGATGAGCGTCTGGGCCAGGGGGAAGCACAGGGCTTACACCCGGGAGTTCAAGGCCTACCCGGGCCTACGTATGGCCATCGTCCCCCTGGTGCTCTGACGGCCTGTGGAGCTCCTGGTCATTGCTGTACTCAGGACGAGGTCAGCATGGCACTGAGAATGAGTCCTCTGGAATATACTGACTATACTTGTTTTCCTTTCTTTCTTTTTTTTACAATTAATACAAGATTTATTGCCAGTTTGTTTAATAAAATGTTATTTATGCTGTTTGTATGCAAACTATGCAAACCTCCTGGTCATCCATGGAGAAAATGTCACAGCTTGCAAAGGAAAGCAGCGATCAGACACAGAAGGAAGATGCAAAAGTAAGCTTTACTTAATGTATACAAGCAGACAGAAAACAACCCACAATTACCAGCAAATTGTGGCAGAACCTAGGGAACGTAAATACATGAAACACATGCAAACATAATTACTAAACAACACAAAGCAGAAACAGGCTGTTTGGTTGGGGCAGGATCATAAAAGAAAAGTCGTGTAAAAAACAACTCATGAAATATGAGTCCTCTACCGACAGCTTTGGTTTTCCTCTTCGGGTTGACATGCCTTTGGTTCCCAAAGGTCAACATTTGTAAAGTATGACCAACCTTCGGTCAATAAGTATGTGATGCGCTCTATAACTTCAGAACACTTTGAAAGATGTAATGCCTCACAGATGTAATGCCTCACAGACTTCTTAACGGTAACTTGACAACCGTAGATTGTTGTGCAACCAGCAGGTCGATACAAAGAGGAAAAACCAAGTTGTTTGTAGAGGTGACAATCATTTTAATTGCATCAAGGTCGACTTTGATGGCTAGAGCCTTCAAAGTCGACCTTGGTGCAATGTGAATATAACAGTCTGTGAATATAACAATCATGTGTCTTTTTCATAGTCCCCATGGTCACTGTACATATTGTAGGACATGGCCTGAATAATAAGCTATTGGCGTTTCTCAACACAAGCCAATGTTTACTTCTTACTTAACGCCTGTACTATAGAAATAATCACAAATGGATGATAGCCATGGGGATAACATGACCTCCTCTTAAATAGCTCAAATCTTTTATATATTTCTCTGTGTTATCATTCTGGGCTACTGTAGAAACATGGACGTGCCATATGGTGCATGCCTTTGAATACAATTTAAGCTAACGAAAGTGCAACAATTCTTATTTACATGATAGCATAAACTAATCAAGCATACTTATGAATATTATTTTTTGATTCTTCAAAGTCTGTTTTGCTAGATGCCACACTGCACCATTAAATACAATCAGATAAGATTATATTTGAATGATTATCCATTGAGGCAAATGTTAATAAGAGGTAAACTGGAAACAGTATCATGTAAGAGTGGGTATTATGTTTAATCCCCAGAATAGCATTTTGGTCAACCCTTTCTGATGAGATGAAGCAGTGGTATATATTACTGTAGGTTAATGTTAAATTCATTATTTTACATATGATAACTACTCAGGACATAATTTTTAGTTTCATACTCAGAATTTTTACAAATAGTTTTTGGCTGTAGGCCTATTAGTATAAAGCAATTCTAACACAATGAAAAATGTTTATATCTTAGAAAAATGTGTTAAGACTTCAAGACGTTTAATGTTGTTATTCTTAAATGAAATTAATGTAATGAATAAACAGAAATGTGAGTCGTTACCTATTTTTTAAAAGGGCGTTTATTCTACAAAATTGCTTCTCTCAGGAATGACCTACTGATGAGCTTCATTCATAAGCGGACAAAAATTTGGATATTCAAGCAACAAAGATGCCCATGATAAAAAACGCATGGACAAAAATCAACATCTGAATAGCTAATTATAATAACATGAATTATAATTAAAACATTATTCAATGGAATCATTAGCAGCAGCAGCATTATGCAACTTCATCGGCAACACAATGCATACACGACTCTCCAACTTGGTAAAAAAAAGGGCCTCTTGGTGCTTCCACCAGGGCTGTATCAATAAAGTGCTCAGCCTTCAACTCCCTTCAGCCTACATTCCCTGTCTCACAGAAAGGCAGAACAAAGAAGGTTCACCTCCTTTGGCCACTGCAGCATAAGTCACAGCCTGGCGCCTGAACTTCAGACAGTACAGCTCAAATGAAAATCTCAATGCAGGTTTGATCATCTCTGTCATACTTAATCTGTGTTCACGTCAGACGATGTGAACTTTACAATTGTTCTCCCTACGTGGAGAAAAGAGGATTCCAGTGATTTCTGTCAATTCAGTCATTGGGGAAAGGGGACCCCTTCAGTAGGCACAGGCATGTCATGGTGACACAGCCTTTGGAAGTCGGGCAGACTCTGTTGACCTGGCATGAACCAGTAGATCAGCCCCAATGTTGTTGATGACCCCTACACACACACACACACACACGCACGCACGCACACACACACTCTTCCTGCAGAGGTGAACGGCGGAGCTTCACTTCCTCTTCAGGGGCGCGACCTTGACCTGTCGCCGCGCCCCGGCCGCCCTGGGGTGCAACACGATAGACTCTTCCCCTCTCAGCTTCTGCTTGGCAAAGTTCACAAACACCTGAAACAAAAACACAAGGGTGAACTGAAAAATACAGACCAGACAGAGTGCATAAAATGTGCTGACAGCGATAATTAACAGTTATATCTACAGTTCAGTTAAATATTATTATTATACCATGGTCATTTATTTCTTACACTAAACATTAAAGGTTGAGTGAGGCCTCTCTGGAAGTAGCCCTGTTATGTGAGATGGGTTTCATCATCGCTGTTGTATTAAGGTAAGGTGTGATGAGCTCTGTTACGGTAAAGAACCCACCTGGTCCAGGGTGGTCTGGGACACCGAGTAGTCCTCTATGTGGAGCGGCTCCTTGTTGACCAGCAGCGTCTGGAAGATCCTGGCCAGGGAGGAGCAGCTGACCTGGTACTGCAGCGTGTTGTGGTGCCTCTCCCGCTGCACGCAGCCGGGGAACACGTCCTCCATGAAGTCCTCTGCGGGGTTCAGGTCCGGACTGAGGCCCGGCGCCGCCCCCCGGATCTTCATGGTCACCATGTAGCCGTCGCCAAACCTGCCCTCATGTGCACACACGCGTGCACGTGCACGCACACAGAACAGACATTATTAAACAACAACTTCTTTCCAAACAAGTATTTTCATTGTATGAGTAATAGGATTTATGTGAACTAATCTTGCATCATGTATCTAACCATTAACCGTTATTTATGTAATTTTATGTTTCACGATAAAAAAAATCGATGTAAATGTACATAGTGCAGGTTTAATACATTTGTGTGCATTACATTTTGTGTATTACCCATCAAGCATTTCCTCTTGTTTTGCAATTACGTACGCCTTAAATTAAAACTGTTGAAAACTAATATAAATCCAATATTGTACACTAACTGGACACATCAAATTGTGAATGTAATGTTTAACCTGGCCATCTAATGTTTACTCAAGGTGTGTAATGTTTGGGCGAAACCTTCTTGTGGAGAGGAAGGACTTCATGTGGAGGCTGAGGGCGCGCCAGGAGGACCTACTTGTACTTGAGATGCTGAATGGTGCCCAGACACTTGAAGGACCCATTGACCATGATGGCTAGCCGGGTGCACAGGGCCTCACACTCCTCCATACTGGGAAGGGCAGAGGTAACCTGGTTAGAATACACACACACACACGCATCCACTCTCACACATACAACCAGACAATCTACACACACACATCCACTCTCACACATACAACCAGACAATCTACACACACATCTATACTCACACATACAACCAGACAATCTACACACCCACATCCATACCATCGACACCCATACACACGCACATTCATACTCACATGTACAACCATACAATCTACACACACACATCCATACTCACACATAAAACCAGACAATCTACACACACACATCCATACTCACACATACAACCGGACAATCTACACACTAGAGCTTTGACTTTTGCCCAAAAATCATATTCTAAGTTTGTTTATTAATATTAATATTCGAATATATTCAAATATTTATTAATAATATTTGGACTATTAAATGCCTTCAGTAAGACCTGGATTGGGCTTCGCAAGATTTGTTTACCGCGTTGCTATTGTTACCGGTCTTGCTTGTTCCAACGGTTTATTAGGTTTCCAATAAATCTCTGTCTAATCAATACTTCATTCACTGCCTCTTCCGTGGTCATTACAATATTATGAATGGACTGCATCGGGTTCTCCGACGTCTCTCCCTCTTGGCCTGCCCATAACAGGTTCGAATATTAAGGGCTGCCTAATATTCGTTTGAATTTTGATTTATTTTTTTACTTTCAAATAACAAAGTCCGGAGCCAAAGCCCTACTACACACACACATCCATACCATCGACACCCATACACACGCACATTCATACCATCTACAAACACATCCACACCATCTACACACACACACATCATAATACGTCCACACACAAACACACATCCATGCCATCTACCCTCACACACTCGTCGAGCGGACGGCTTGCCTGTCGGACGTGAGGACGACGGCGCGCTTGTCCTGAATGACGCTCATGATGGAGTTCCACAGGAAGCGCCGGGAGTGGGGGTCCATGCCTGTGGTCGGCTCATCCTGCCGAGAGGAAGTCGAGAGATCTCTTAGGCTGGAGTACGTCCTCATGGTGTCGTATTATAATGACATCCTTACAGCCCACCACGGCAGTCCTTCATGGTCTCTACAGGCCTCACCAGGGCGGGGCAGCCTATCACGGTCTGAACAGGCCTCACCAGCAGCAGCAGGGCAGGGCAGCCTATCATGGCGATGGCGGTGGACAGCTTCCTCCGGTTGCCTCCGCTGTACGTCCCGGCGCTGCGTCCCGCGTACTCCGACAGCCCCAGCTTCCAGATGGCCCACTCTGACACCTGGAGGAGAGATGTAGATTCAACAATGTTATGTCTAGCTCAGCCTCTGAAAGGACCGGACCTAACGCTAACCCTAATGCTAATGTGAACCACACTGTACATGTGGACATAGAGGAAATAACGTTTATTTTGAACTATTGCAGTAGAGCTGCTTACAATTTTCCAGACAACTGCTGTTTATGCCACTCTGATTAATGCCACTGAATGGTGTCTGCATCCATACTGTGCTTTTCTCACCTCCATGGACACTACTTTCACTTGACAATGAATTCCTGATGATAACCTATTCATAAACCCATTCACATAGGGGCGAGCTTGTCATGCAAGACAATTCAAGGACAGGGGTGGCAGAAAACGATAGCACTCTTGGCCAGGCCCACCCACCAGGCGACGGGTGGCTACTCAGTGGCTACCATTTAAATCCTGCTGTTGCTACTGCATTCAGGTATAGGTATCTCAATCAGGGACACCTCAACCCCTGGCTAAGCGGAACTGAGGACGAATCAGCAATATCTTGGTTGCTCGGCCCTGCTGCCCTGCTCACCCGGGCGACCTCGTACTCGGGCACTCCACTGAGGCGGGCGTACAGGTTCAGGTGCTCCCTGCCCGTCAGCAGCTCATCAATGGCGTCAAACTGGGGGCAGTAGCCCATGTTCTGGTGCACGTCCAGGATGTTGGTCAGTATACTGCAGTCGAGAGACATACGCAAACAAAAAAATAACGCTCTTGTATTCCTGCAAAAAAAATAATTTTTGTTTCTAACAAAAAGGCAAAATCTTTCCGGCAATTCCGGCAACATTCCATCAATTGTCTAAACCCCAGAAACTGTATAATTCTACGTTCCATTTACTTCAGAAGTGTTGGGTCTGACGAGAGTCGGGAAACCAGGAGGACATTTTGGTAATATCTGTTCTAGCCTGGCTAGCCGTACCAGTTAATAAAGACGCATTACTCTGTATTTAGCTGTAGACACATGTATATGATGTAGTCCACAGATAGAAGTTGGACCGTACTGTTTTTAAAACTTAATGAGGGACAAAGAAGACAGAAAAAATCTGTATATTACTAAAGTTGTCACTGCTCTTGATGTACGGAGCAGCCATATTGGATCCTGAGGTCGTTGCGAGGTTCTTCCAACTCTCAGAGGCTGAACTTCGGGGGTGATCCAGTCTAAATGTTCAACCGGCAACTCAGAAATTCAGACTTCCCAATTCAAATGGAAGAAAGTGTTGTATTTTGCTCAATATTTTAAAGAAATGTCTTTCCCATACAGGCCAACCAAAACAAGTGGGCACAGAGGATGGAATACCAGGAGCGGAGCAGAGCGGAGCTGGACTCACCTGTGGCCTCTGACCGAGGCCTCGCCCCAGCTCACGTCGATGTCACCCGTCAACATCTTGAAGGTGGTGGTCTTCCCCGCTCCGTTCACCCCCAGAAGACCGAAACACTGCAAGCACAATGGGGCATGAGAACGGGGGAGACAGAGAGAGACACACACACAGAGACAGAGAGTGAGTGAAAAGGAGAGAGAAAGCAGAAGCGAAAGATTGAGAGAGAAATAATTAGAGAGATAGAGACATAGAGAGAAAAAAAGAAAGAGTGAGAGAGAAAAGAAAGAGAGATAGAGAGATAGAGAAAAGGGAGAGATAGAGAGATTATTTTTTGCTTCGCTAGGCTTTGGCCTGACATCGCCAGACCAGTTTGTGAATGCCTCCTACTCTGTACGCACTCCTCAGTTCATTTTCGGTCTCCATGAAATCCTCAAATGCAGACCAGAATGCCTCTGGGCACAATGGAGAAAGAATCAGAGCACTGAATAGTCATTGTACTTCAACCAAACACATCTTTCATGCTTTGAGTGAATTTGTTTGTTCTTCCGTGAGAGAAAATATGTCATCCAGTTTGCTTAATACTGTTGTGAAAGTGGATTCAACTGATCTTGCTTGTTTACAAGAAGCCTCTACGCTGCATCCATAGAGCTCCCCTCTGTACAGTCACCATTTCTGTTTTGTATCGTTTCCATGGTAGAGATTGTACATCCTTATAGATAGAAAATGTACACAACTTGAAAAAACACATGTGAGAACAATTCCGCCTTGAGGAAGGCTGCAAAGAGTTTCTTTCGGATCCAAGTATGAAACGTACCTCTCCAGGTGACACGCCTAAGCAGATCCTGTCCACAGCTGGAGTGGTACTGCCCTTGTACGTCTACGACACACAACGTTTTCACAGATCATTAGCATCTCAGAGAATGAGCCAAACAAAACATGTGTTCCTTCCTATCTATCAACCATGCCTCAATGAGTATGGAGCCATGCAATACAGCACTCATTTGTTGCTGGCGGCAGTAGCTCAGGAGGTAGGGCGGGTTGACTTGTAACCGGAAGGTCGCTAGTTCGATCCCTGGCTCATCCTAGCTAGGAGTGTCGAGGTGTCCCTGAGCAAGACGCCTAACCCTGACTGCTCCTGACGAGCTGGCTGTCGCCCTGCGTGGTTGACTCTGCCGTCGGTGTGTGAATGTGTGAATGAATGGTCGTAAGTTGCTTTGGATAAAAGCGTCAGCAAAATCCACTGAATGTAAATGTGTAGAGATTGTTAAGGTTGCATTGAATGCAATGGTTTCTTATATTTTCTATAGTCTCTTTGTGTGCCCATTCTCTGCAATGCAGAAGGTAGCAGGATGAACAGAAAACAGTTCAACCTTGGAGAGGTCTTTGATGCACAAGATATCGCTGGTGTTTCCTCCTTTGTAGATACGCTCTCTCTCCTGATCCACATCCATATCCTCCGCCACCATCGGAGGCTGGACGGAGTCTGGGATCCTGGAACGGATTTGGAATAAGATTAGATTCAATAAATTCAACCAGTCAGCAATAGCTCCCATCAGACACAAACATGAAATGCATTAGGATACATGATTGACTCGTGGCACCCCATTACAAATTGGCGGTAACAAGAGTGGAACAAGGAATATCTCTTCTAACCAATCAGTGATGTCACAGCTTCAGGCCAATAAGAGTATTTCTGTCCCCTGCTATTTAATTAGTTAACTAATCAATGTCCCCATCGGTTGTCTGCAAAGTCGTGAGACCTCAATGATGTCATTGACAAATAGTGTTATTTCTCCCATAAAGACTCGATCACTGATAAGTATGAACAGGATTTATTTAAATAACGACATGGGAATATTTTGCATGGTAAATCTTTGGCATGAGCCCCGTCACTGATCCAGGGTGACGTGCGGACTCGGCGTATCCTGCCAGGACTAGCAGGGGCGGAGCCTTCCCCTGGACAAGTAGACTGAGGCCGACCTGGTGGTGGTGGGGTGGATGGAGGTGCGTCGAACGAAGACCTGAGCAGCAAAGACATATGTTAGACTACTCTTTATAGAGCAGGTGTAGGCAGGTGATTGGTAGCTGGTGATTGGTGATTGGCGGCCAGCCGCGCGTGATTTGAGTCCTCCTGGTAGAACTACCAGCAAGCTTACATTTCTCCCATAAAGACTCGATCACTGATAAGTATGAACAGGATTTATTTAAATAACGACATGGGAATATTTTGCATGGTAAATCTTTGGCATGAGCCCCGTCACTGATCCAGGGTGACGTGCGGACTCGGCGTATCCTGCCAGGACTAGCAGGGGCGGAGCCTTCCCCAAAAGAGAGGACGTAGGCCTACGCCGGAAATAGGTGATAACTCGGCATGTCCTGCCGGGACTGGCAGGGGCGGAGCCGACCCCAAAAATAGAATAGCGAAAGGAGGTAATGAGACCATACATACCCGCGTAGAAGAAGTGGACAAGGATCTATACTGCTTCTGGAAGATAAAAGGCATACCCAATATACGACATATTAAGAGTCAATCATACATACCGTAAAACGATAAGCTTAAAACCGCCAGCGAGATCGATGAATCACGTAAAAGCAGTTGACTTGAAATACCTCAGCGAGATCAATTAAAATTTAGAGCACTCTGCAGCTGTTACGCAGCGAGCCACGAGTGCTTTCGTGCTGTACCAACTGCCGTGGTCGATTCACTCTCCGGGGTCGCTGCGTGACCTGAGTGCTTTCGCGTTGAACCACCGATGTGGTCAACGAACTCACGAGTGCCCTTGATGTGCCACCGACGTGGTCACGCACTCACCGGTGTTGTTGCAGCAAGTATTGTGAACTTTCATGTTGAACACCGACGTGGTCAACGAAATCACGAGTGCCCTTGATGTGCCACCGACGTGGTCACGCACTCACCGGTGTTGCTGCAGCAAATATTGTGTACTTCCGTGTTGAACACCGACGTGTTCAATGAACTCCGAGTGCCCTGCACTTGAGTGTTTGATATTATGCCACCGACGTGGTAATTAAATTTGCATGTGCCCGAGTTGTGCCCACCGACGTGGTCAACGCACTACCAGGGTTGCTGCAGCGAACGTGGAGTTCTGAGTTGTACCGCACCGACGTGCGCAACGAACTCACGAGTGCTTGGGTTGTTCCCACCGACGTGGGCAACGCACTCACCGGGGTTGCTGCAACAAACTAGAGTTCTGAGTTGTACCGCACCGACGTGCGCAACGAACTCACGAGTGCTTGAGTTGTTCCCACCGACGTGAGCAACGCACTCACCGGGGTTACTGCAGTCAAACCATGAGTATTAGATAACGTGCCACCGACGTGGTCATACTCACGAGTGCCCGAGTTGTTACCACCGACGTGGTCAACGCACTCACCGGGGTTGCCGCTGCAACCTTGAGTTTTATTTTCCTATGTACGCCACCGACGTGACAGCGAACTCGAGAGTGTTTTCTAGATGATCCACCGACGTGGTCACACTCGCCGGGGTTGCTGCAGGTTAACCTGAGTTATGAAACCGAATTTTGCTTTATGAATTTAGTACCCGATAACCACCACCGCCGGTAGTTGCAAATAGTGTTGCTTTTGGCAATGAAAATTATGACTAAGAGTCGTCATCAACAAACCTTTATCGCGTGAGAAAAACGAGACTGGACGCAACGTGGATGCTGGGCATGTGACAATAGCAGTGATTAAATGCATAGTACAATATAGTTGGCGAATAAAACAAGACTAAAAAGTGTTTTACGAAAATAAGACCGCTAAAATGTCTCTTCATTTTCGTTGACCTAAACTAGGCGATAAAGACTTATAACGTTATTTTGTTCGACTGGAACTTCAACTGTTCCAGACATAACATCAATTTTCAACCATTTACCTTATTTAACAAAACTACGCACTTGTAAACTTCAATAATATCTAAATGGAATTACGATAACACTGGAAAGAGTATGAATGTAACTAAAAATAAAAACTAAAATGACAGCTTGACACAAGACTAGACCAACACTAGAAAGGAAACAGGCCACCAAAAACAGCTATGGTTGCAAACGTGTGAAACCTGTCTTAACCGACGTTAGAGAGCATCGTGTGCGCTTGAAGAAAGAACCTTGAATTCTACCGGATGTAGGACGTAGAGTTCTGTGTTGTACCGCACAGACGTGTGCAACGAACTCACGACTAGTGCCCGAGTTGTGCCCCAGTTGTGCGTTGACGTGGTCAACGCATTCACCGGGGTTACTGCAGTCAACCATGAGTAATAGATAACGTGCCGCCGACGTGGTCATAGTCACGAGTGCCCGAGTTGTTACCGCTGCGCTTTGGTCAACGCACTCACCGGGGTCGCCGCTGCGAACCTTGAGTTTTATTTTTTCCATGATATGCCACCAACGTGACACCGAACTCAAAGAGTGTTTTCTAGATGATCCACCGACGTGGTCGAACTTGCCGGGGTTGCTGCAGGTTAACCTTGAGTTATATAGCCGATTTTGCTTTATGAGTTTAGTACCTGATAACCACCACCACCAGTAGTTGCAAATAGTGTTGCTTTTGACACCGAAAATTATGACTAAATGTCGTCATCAACGAACCTTTATCGCGTGAGGAAAACAATGCTGGTCATATGACAATACTATAATTAAATGCGTAGTGCAATGTTGTTGGCGAATACGAACGAGACTGAAAGTGTTTTTACAAAATAAGACTGCTAAAATGTCTTCATTTCCGTTGACCTAAACTAGGCGATAAACTGTAATAACGTTTTGTCCAAACGGAACTTCAACTGTTTAAGACATAACATCAATTTTCGACCGTTTACCTTATTTAACAAATCTACGCACTTGTATCTTTGATGATACCTAAACGGAATTTCAATATGTTGCATATTCTTGAAGAAAGTTGTCCAATCCCGGGATGCTTTTAACTGACTTCATTTATTATAAAGTCGGCATGTTTCGGTATGGTAACTGAAGCTTAACGGAGGGAATTGTATCTAACGCGTGAGAGGAAAATACCGTGATCTACTTCAAGCCCCCGGGCATAGGCCCGGGGTGGCTCTCTGCCGTCTACCTATTGATCTCTGGCCTCTCGAGTTCGAAACCACCCGCTAGAGAGGACGTCAAGTGGGCGTGGCCTAGTGGGCGTGGCCGGGGTGACGTAAAGGCTTCGGCTCCTTCTGTAGTGGAGCAGCCTTCAATAAGGTTTTGCTCCCCTTGTGGCTATGTGAGGGAAATGCAGCTTCTTAAAATACTTATCACATATCACAAGAAAGAGTATGAACGTGTCTAAACTAATAAAAACAAAAGTGACACCTTGACACAAAGACTAAGACTAGAATGGAAACAGGCCGCCAAAAACAGCTGTAGTAGCCAACGTGATAAACCTGCCTTAACCGACGTTAGAGCATCGTGTGCGCTTGAAGGAAGAACCATGAATTCGACCGGATGTAGGATTCGTAAGCTGTGGAAGACCGCCTTCCCAGCCGTTTGATAGACACGACCGGCAACCCTTGTTCAGCTTTTTAGATGAAAAATGCCTTGCAGAGAAGGTGACATCAGCGAAAGTTAGGCCCCGTGTAGGGGAAAAAGTCTGAGTAGGAGACATGTACGCATTTGCGCATAAACCCGAGAACGCATAAACCCGTAAAACGCATGAACCCGTAGAACGCATGAACCCGTAGAACGCATGAACCCGTAGAACACATGAACCCGTAGAACACATGAACCCGTAGAACACATGAACCCGTAGAACACATGAACCCGTAGAACACATGAACCCGTAGAACACATGAACCCGTAGAACACAAGAACCCGTAGAACACATGAACCCGTAGAACGCTGTGAGAAACACTGACTCGAGTAATATGTTAAAATAAGGATGAAAACTCCCAGAAAGAGCACACTAATCTATTCAAAATATCGAGTGAGTTGGAGTGGCCAACACACATAAATAATTGTAATACACCAAAATTGTTAACTGACATACATGGCTAAACAAGCAAATGAAAAATTAAATACCCCGTGTAGGGGAAAAAGTCTGAGTAAGAGACGTGTACGCATGAACGCATGAACCCGGGAACGCATGAACCCGTAGAACTGTGAGAAAACACCGTCTCGAGTAATATGTTAAAATAAGGATGAAATCTCCCAGCTCTGAGAGAGCACACTAATCTTTTTGAGATATCGAGTGCGTTGGAGTGGCCTACACGCGTAAATAATTGTAATAGGCCTACACCAACATTGTTAACTGTCATACGTAGCTAAACGAGCAAATGAAAAATTAAATACCAACGCGACTGAAACTATTAACAATAAGAATATAAATAATAATATAAATGATACCATAATGTACCCGTTCTTTGTCTTTGGATCTTTTGAATAAATTGAACGATATGTGAATCGCATTGCGAGCAGAGGAACGTGAGTTAGTGAGCAGCAGCTGAACCAATCTAAAAGGCCCTTCGTCAATAAAAACCTTTTAATAATAATCAGTTACCACAGTGCCTAAAACCCATCAACTTCATTCATATTAAAGTGAAGGGAAAAACCTCAGACACAAGGAGTTAACCGAACAGTGCACGGTATAAAGATAATTATGAACCTTTGATTGCGAACGTAGAGTTCTGTGTTGTACCACACCGACGTGTGCAACGAACTCAACGAATTCAACCGGATGTAAAATCCGTATGCTGTGGAAGACCACCTTCCAAGCCGTTTTGACGCTGCTTTGTTATCGCAAAACATGGTTATACGTTAACGCCGCCATGCTTTGCCCCACAGAACGCTAGCTGCTACGATAGCGTAAAGCTCGAACAGTGCAGACGACTCTGACCCGAGGGCGAACATACCAGCTTCGACTGGCCATCCCTCAGCAAACCATTGCCCTTGGAATAAACCCCCTAACCCAACCGAGGGAGCCGCAACCTGAAGCTGGACTGTAGAGCTGTGAGAGAAAATACGCTGCGGGGGCTAACGCGGGGACTGCAGTAGCCATGGTAGCAGGGCACGTGCCAGGTCACAGGTGCGTAGCCTGTGAAGGCGGAGCAAGCCGAGCCTGATGGTTGCTGGAAGTAGAAAGGCGCCGTGGCGACCGACGACAGCGGGTTGGGGGCCTGGACCCGTCCGGGAGTTCCGCATGGCGTTTCGACGGCGTCCATCCTGGCGCCAATGCTTTGCACCAACTCGGCGAGGGTTTGTAGAACCAGGCGGATGTCCGTGTTGGGAACTTGTTGGTGGTGTTGTTGAGGATACCGGGGACCGAAAAAACGGCTTTCTGCGCTCGCTTGCCGGGACCAGAAGTAGTAGGCCGACCAGCACGAATCCGAAGTTATAACCTCTTGGTGTGTATTAACCGACGTAGCAACTAAGCGACGAGATAATCAGAAGCACAGTAAAGCAGCAATATGCGTCGAACGAAGACCTGAGCAGCAAAGACATATGTTAGACTACTCTTTATAGAGCAGGTGTAGGCAGGTGATTGGTAGCTGGTGATTGGTGATTGGCGGCCAGCCGCGCGTGATTTGAGTCCTCCTGGTAGAACTACCAGCAAGCTTACATATGCAATCACTTGACATCACATGGATGAATCGTAGGAGGGCCAATGAGACAAAGATTGAAAAAGGTAAGAATGAGGTCATGAGGGCTGGCACCAGTGGTTGAGGAAGAAGCGGTACTGGATGAGGATGGTCAGGGTGAAGTAGATAAAGCCCTCTGCCGCCATGCAGGCCAGGTTTTTCCCCAGGTAGTTCCAGCTGTACGGGTCTGGAGTGTACTCCTCGCCTGGCAACACACACCAACTCATATCACAACAACAACCCCCATCGAACCCTGGCAACACAGTTTGCCGTGGCTGAAATTGTGGAGATTAGTGTGGAGCAAGATTTAGCCCATTAAAGACGCTATCTGGTGCAAGTGTGTGGGCCCTATCTTGCATCCAGCGCAATTGACTTTCTACAAAGACGCATGTGTCGTTGCTAGTTTGCAACTTGCAATCTTACGCCCCAAGAGGCAGTTCAGAGTAATAAGTTGTACTTTTAAATCAATGCATCTGCAAACACTGTACAGCAAACACATATATTCTTAACACAGACATTGTGCACAAGCCCATAACTTTTAGGATTGATGAGTATTTGATCGTGAGAAAACATTGTTTTACCGCGATTGAGCCATTTGAAGTTTAAAATTCATGTTGTCATGCATCTGTCTCATCGGAGACTGCAAATGCGCTGTCAAATTATCAACTCGTCAGATGCAAATGCGCTCATGGCTGTTAAAGGGGATGGGAGATGGCACTCTCATTGGTTTATTGCACGTTACGCCGAAACCACACCTACTACCATTAGGTTACTTCAGGCCAACCCTTTTTAGATTTGCGTCGGGTGTGTGTGTGTGTGTGTGTGTGTGTGTGTGTGTGTGTGTGTGTGTGTGTGTGTGTGTGTGTGTGTGTGTGTGTGTGTGTGTGTGTGTGTGTGTGTGTGTGTGTGTGTGTTCTTCAGGCAATATTGCTGAAACCTCTTAGCCTCTTAATATTTTGTTATTGTATATATTGCATTTTGTATTTTTAGACTTTTCGATTTTAAGACTTTTCAAAGAAAGTGTCATTTTATGAGCCTTTCTAAGTAATTGTTGCGGTGTACAACCTATAATTTACAGTACGCCCAGCCTCTAGATAACATTGGAATACTCAAAAGGCTCACCGAAGTGGCTGTAGACCTCAGCCACAGCCTGGTTCATGGCCATGTCTATCAGGCCCCGGCCCAGGCAGTAGTGGGGGAAGGCAAGCAGCAAGCTCTTAAGCAGCTGGTTACACTTGTACAGACCCTATATACACACATTCACAAACACAGACACACACACAGTGTTAATTAATAATAATAATAATAATAACAATTATTAATATTATATGAAATAAAACAAACTAAAAAGCATATATTTAAATCAAATAAGTTTCCCCTTAAGTTTTGGCGATTAAAATTATTGTTTTAGTGACAATCTACAAGCCCCTCCCCCTTATTAAGATCTCCAGGCCCCTCCCCCTTATGAAGATCTCTAGACCCCTCCCTCTTATGAAGATCTCTAGACCCCTCCCTCTTATGAAGATATACAGGCCCCTCCCAGTAATACAGATGTGCTGTACCGTGGTGCTTGGGAACAGGTCCAGGATGAAGGTGATGGTGCTGCTGTTGAGGCCGATGAAGAGGTTGATGCAGGAGAGATAGACATAGGCTGTGCTTGGAACACTGAACATGTAGGACATGGGGTACATCATGGGCGTCACGGACCACCTAGGGACGCATAGATCACACAGGGACAGACACAAACACACATACACAGGCACGAGCACACAACGCATATATGAAGCAAATACAAAAAAAAAAAAAAAAATAAATGAATGAAGATATGGTTATGCTATACCCTACATGAGTGTGTGAGTGAGCCATGTGATGTGTTATACAACATGTGTTCATGTGCACACACCTTCAAATCATACCAATCACGTTTTTAATGACAAAAGAGTTAATGGCCAGCTGTAGTTTGACTTTGAGGAGAGTGAGCGACGTGAGCTCTCACCCGTAGAGCATGAGCAGAGCCACGAGGGGCTGAACGTTGGTGGGGGACGTGTAGCACTTCTTGTTGAAGTAGATGAAGACCCCGACCACCATGGCGGCGGACACAGAATAGGTGACCTGGCGAGAAAACCCACGTTGCAGTTGCTCACAAAAACAACATTGTGGTGGTGGTAGTTGTGGTTGTTGAAGTTATAATTTAGTTATTATCATATTCATTTCCCAACAGTGTGCTTTAATGAACCGTGAATGATTTGTTGATTATATTCCGAATGTGTTTCTAGAGGGCCTCCCTATAAGCCTCCATCTAATAACCCCAGGGTTATTAGATGAATACTTAACAAGGCCTTTAGTGTTCTCCGATCCTCCCACCATCTCATGGCTCCATTTCTAACTTAACTTTTCTTCATTTCTAAAGCAAACACAGCCTTTTATTGGTTAAGTGGTCATAAGTTAATATTTATGCATTTATGAATTGAAGAGAAAAATGTGTAATAACGGAAATCATGCAACAGTTGCGCTCAATGCATTTTCCAACGTTGCAATATTCAAGTTACCATGTCCCACAGGTAGTTGGCCAGCCAGTACACCAGGGGGCTGACCCCGCTGACGAACTGCAGGTGCTTGGCCTGAGTTGCACGCTCCCGGATGAGGTAGAGGAGGAAGCTGGCTGGGATGAAGGACATGGAGAAGATGACGCAGACCGCCACCGCCGCGTCCACCGCTGTGCTCAGCCTGGCCAGGAGAGAGGAGGGAGGATGAACACAACAAAACACACCTCCATCATGAGTGCCACATACTTCAGCTGGACGTCTAGTACCAACATCGCTAAGAGAAAGCAAAAGTCGATCATCAAAGTGACAACTCTCACTTCTCTCTCACCTGTTGTAGAGTTCACCTCCTAGACTCTGCATAGCCACCCAGTCCCCCTACTGATTGTATCTTGTACGTCCTGGCACTTAATGTACGCACTTATTGTATGTGGTACTTAGTTACAGGACTTAGTTGTGTAGCATCCTATCCTAGCTATCTTTGTTGCATACGGTGATGGGTTAACTTTGCACTTGGTTCTATGAACATCCTTACTGTACCGACCACGGTAAATTGTTTCACCTTCTTCTGACAAACGTACTTATTGTAAGTCATTTCGGATAAAAGTGTCTGCTAAATGCCCTAATTGGAAATGGAAATGGTTGCTTGTGATTCTTTCTAAGTATTCAGTGTGTTGGCAGTGCACAATTGTCCTCATGTGTGCCGAGAGGGACCGAAAGATTAAGTGGACAAATCGATATGTGTACCTTGTTCACGAGGACAAGACAATCGTGGAAAAATGGCAGAAAATGTCTGTGTAAATGTTAGATAACTTCCAAACTAAACTTTTACATTTCTACCCTCCAACAGAGATGAGCGACTCCGTCCCCATCGGATATGAACGTATTGGACTCCTCCCATTTATCAGCTGAGTCTGTTTGCCAATAGACTCGTGGCCTCCCACTCACTCCTCACCTCAGCGCATTACAGTGCCCCTGATGAGCATTGCGTCAACTCCTTCGGCTGGGAAACGCTGCCATGGTAACTAAGGTATATTACTACTATATACTGTAAACTAAAAAAAACACTGCTCTTTCCGTAATCGATGCAAATCATCAATTACAGCAAGAGATTATGTCTCATTTCCAGGCTGTGAACTAATTACTATAGTAGAATTATAAATTATATACTAATTAGTATAGTAGAATTATAAATTATATACTAATTACTATAGTAGAATTATAAAAGATAAACAAATGACAATAGTATTGGTCGATGCACAGCATGGACTACTACTATAGTAACAAGAGCCCTGGAGTGTGGGGGCGCCTCACTCACACGGTGACCTCGGTGAGCTGCTGCCGGGTCAGGTTCAGCGGGTGGTTGACGGCCGTGACCCCGTACTGATCCAGGGGGGCGGCACGGGGCAGCGCTGCCCGCAGGA
This sequence comes from Gadus chalcogrammus, assembly GCF_026213295.1. Taxonomy (NCBI): domain Eukaryota; kingdom Metazoa; phylum Chordata; class Actinopteri; order Gadiformes; family Gadidae; genus Gadus; species Gadus chalcogrammus. The sequence goes on along the minus strand of NC_079434.1, from coordinate 3,222,680 downwards.
TGGCGTTGTTGGCCACGTTCATGAAGGAGACCATGGCGTGCCAGCCCTTGTTGTTGTACCACACCTTCAAATGGGGTCAGAAATATAGATTCAGGTTTTTGTAACATTTATATGACTTCATAGATTGGATTTGTGTTTTCACTTCGGGTTGTGAGTTTGAAGTCTTTCTAGTTTAAATACTGGGCTCTTGTACATGTATTAAGGGATCGAGGTGAAGCGATATGGGTTAGAGAGTACACAGTTTTCGACCACATAGGCACGTATAGCATTTGGCTACATATATGCAGTATATGAGATGCCACAATCAGGCCATCTCATTCATGTTTACATAATTTTAAAAATTCTAAAAATGGAATACTCGCAGAGACGTCAAAACCCTTGCCCTGAAGTGGCTTATCATGAATTTAAAATGTTACACTTAGAAGCCATGAAAAAATAGATACTACAAAGACAGTATAAGTAATGGTGTGATTTCAAGCCTAAACTTACGCGACACATAAAGATAGGCTAATTCATACCAAAGTTTATTCATATCGGACACATTATTCCTCAGAGTTTTGTCGATATTTGAAGCAGTGTCAGGCAATTTTATCTGATGTGGCTTGAAAATGTGTCCAGGTTTCGGATTATCATGTAGCTGCATTAAATATCCGCTTGTTTTGCTTCTTTGTTTGATTCTGCTTCTTCCCAGGGCAGGCAGTCCTACAGTCCTACCTAGTCCTTCTGGGCCTGAAACTAACAACTGCAAGTGGCCGAGCTTCACTTAGTTCCCTGTTTTGTCATTGAGATATTGTACTGAAGAGAACCCATTGGTGCTGGCCCCGTTTGGGTGATTTACACGCTAATAAGAGATGACGGAAATACAAAGCAAAAGAACGATAAAGATCGGTCGGCCCAGATTTGAGCTCATGTGCCATCAGACTCATCAGACTCTGTAGACTGCATCCAAAGTCTGTTCTAATAAATAGAGAGAAATTAAATGCTGGCCTCACCTTGACATTGTTCTTGGTCTCCAAGTACCTGAGGAAGATTCCTATGTCCTTCAGAGTTCGTCTGCAGGATTCACCCTGTCAGCAAGAGGGGGGGGGGGGGGGGCATTAGATACCATGTGATAGAAGAGAGTGTGATGGTGAAGAAAAACACTTAACATGGTATACAGTGGTATTGACACTCACACACACACACACACACACACACACACACACACACACACACACACACACACACACACACACACACACACACACACACACACACACACACACACACACACACACACACACACACACACACACACACACACACGCACGCACACACACACAACATACCCCGGTAACATTCAGTAGAAGCCCCACTTGTGCTGCTACATCCTGTATTGTCTTGGGTTCCACCTCAAGAACAGGAAGCTGTCCTCCAACCGATATGCCGCCATACCTGCCCACAGGAAACACCAGTCAACCCACAGGAAACACATGCTCAGCCCACAGGAAACACACACTCAGTCCACAGGAAACAGGAAACACACGCTCAGCCAACAGGAAATGCATGCCCAGCCCACAGGAAACAGGAAACACATGCTCAGCCCACAGGAAACGCACGCTCAGCCCAACTTTATACCATAAGCTTGCATAATCTATCATAAATAATAGGCGTTCAATACCAGTGTTGCCACAGTTACCTTGAAAAAGTAATCCGATGACTGATTACTAGTTACTCCTTAAAATAGTAACTTAGTTACCATACTGATTACTTGATTTTAAAAGTAACTAAGTCAGATTACAAGTTACTTTATTAGTTACATTTAACTGCGACAACACCCCCTGCCACCTCAAAATAAAAAATTACAACCGGTTTTGCAAATACTAATACTAATACTGCCAATACTAAAGGGGGCTTGTAGGGGGAATTCGAGGGGGCCATCGGTACCTCTTGGGTACAGGGCCCAGAATTTGGTGCTACGGCCCTGGGTGCACACACTGACACACGGCTTTCAACCGCTTCCACCAACTTTGAATGCATAGACAAAATATCACCGCACGCTTTACGGGGCGATCACCGGACGCAGCTCCACACACACACATACACGCACGCACGCACGCAGCACCGCGCGACTAATTCCACCGCTATTAACAACTGGTGAAGCGGATTCTGGAGAGTCCAGGTCGACACTCGCCTCTGATAGATGGATGTCTTTGGAGACTTATGCTTCACACGCAATCTCACACAAACGGACGGACGGACAGACAGACAGACAGACAGACAGACAGACAGACAGACAGACAGACAGACAGACAGACAGACAGACAGACAGACAGACAGACAGACAGACAGACAGACAGACAGACAGACAGACAGACAGACAGACACACAGACAGACAGACAGACAGACAGACAGACAGACAGACAGACAGACAGACAGACAGACAGACAGACAGACAGACAGACAGACACACACACACACACACACACACACACACACACACAAACACACAAACACACATACCACTACATCACTCTCAACGCCAATCGGTGATCCGGTAAAATAATAAAAAAAATAGTAACGCACAGTGACTTTGAAGAGTAACATCAATCTGAATACTGGCTTGGAAATAGTAACTGAAAAAAGTGGTCCGAGGCCAGTAACGCGTTACTGGCATCACTGTTCAATACTATACAGAACGATTACATATTCAAGTAGCTTATTTTCCTCATTGTCTTCAGAATAATAACATCTGATATTTTGTTGATGGCCATTACGGACCTTACACCTACAAATGTCCCCATTTCATTTCATTTCAATATTTCTGCAATGAACACTAAAATGTCCTCAACATATTGAACTTATTAGGAAATAACTCATTAGGGCCTTAACAGGTTAGGGAAAGGGTGTACAGGAGCAACTCGTTTCATATCCAACTATATCAGGGTTTCCTTTCACAGAGAGCTGCTGATGCAGCGACTGACCACTGAAGGGGATGGCATCATGGATAATGTATTCAAACCATATTAGACTCATTGCATACAGACTACATATCTGATAGCATGATACCATGTTAAGTTAGGGTGCTATGGTTGATTTTACACCAAACTCAGTAAGATGATGATGTTACCTACCTTTGCTCGTTGACCCAATACTTGCTTTTTAAGCTGGAAAATGTGGAAGAAATGATGAATAAAACATTATAAATAAATAATAGTATGCATCAATGAAAAAACATGTAGCATTAGCATTTTATTCAAATTATGAATTGTAATAGTTAAAGTGTAAATCTCAACGTTTTCCTTTTTGTTCTCCTTTGATATTTTAGCAATAAGCAGGCAAATTCTCAGAGACACGAACAGTGTTGCCGGCAATACCCGTTTCATAACATTTATAAGACGCAAGGGCTTTTATCATAGGGCCATTGGCTCAATAACCATTGAGCTACGTTAACATACATGCGCAACAGACCTAACATACATGTATTTACATGAAAACCTTTGGAGATTGACACTTAGATAAATTATAGATTCAATGAAATTGATTCAACAAAGCTTGCAGGGTTGAGCTTTAAGATTGATATCCATAACACTGGACGTATGAATGACCAATTATTTAAAATGACTACTATATATCAACTTACTTACACAGCAGAGCGACCTGCCTGGGACAACACTTCATCTCAGCCTTGGGGCTTAAAGTGTGTGTGTGTGTGTGTGTGTGTCTGTGTGTGTGTGTGTGTGTGGGTGTCTATGTGTGCGTACGTGTGTGCGTGTTAATATCACTTAAATCAAGGTTGACTTGCTGTGTCAAAGGCTGAAGAAAAAAAGTCTTCCCCAAGTGGATCTACACATTGACTGATATTATTATTCCAGGCACTAAGACAATTCATTATTTGTGAACGCCACTTGGTTTGATCTAAATACAAGTCAATACATGCAGTACACACTGGGTGTCCAACGAAAAGAGGCCAGTTTTCAAACTCCCACTGAGTGAATGCTTGAGTGGGGTCATTGAATATTGTAGCTGAGATAAAGGAATATATGAGCACAGGCTTGACTAACAAACACCTTATCAACACCTTGGTGACACCAGGGCATAAGACATTAGCAGCCTGGTGTTTCTGGATTTGAGAAAGAATCACTTCCTACTACAAGGTGACAATCAAGAGCTTTGAGCTGATGCCTTGAGTCAGTCCTGTGTCTTCACAACACAGCTCTATTGCCTCGTGGAAGGAAGGGATGACCAGCACTACCTCAATGACTGCTTTCTTCTTGGATTGAGCCTGTTCCCATTTGTGGTTGGAGTGATGTTTGGAGTATATTTGTTTTGAGAGCGAATTACACTTTACGTTGGGGTTTTGACATGGTACACACCTTTGAACAATGTGCGGTTGGAAAAAATGAAATTGTATAATGTCCGAGATGGAATATTGATGTATTTGCCAGTAATTGGCTGACAACAAGTAGTAAATGGAGGCATTGATACAGAACACAAAGATATTGAATGGCTTCAAAACTTGCAGCAAGTCAAATAACCAACATCACATTTTACGAATAATATTAAAACATTGTGATATTAGAGATGAGGTACCTGCTCTTGATGAGTCTGGGGTAGGTCTTGACTAGGTAGTCTGAGATGTTCCTGCCCGTCAAGTCCATCAAAACATCGCCTGTGGACTGGATTCTCTGCCATCAAACACACATTGATAGGTTCAGATTGATGAATTCAGTATCCAAGTAGATGTCCAAAATATTTGATATAATTTCAAAGGAAGATACAGGGTACAAAAGCTCTTAACAAAGCTGCTTTTTGTCTATTGTTTTTTCATATGTGGTGAGCTCGTGTTTTTGGAATTATTCAATTTTAAACAGAAGCTTTAGGGAAGCAGGGGGAGACAATATTGTCCTTTAATGATTTAAATATGAAAAGAAGAATAAACATGAGTTGGATGACTAAAAACGTTTTTTACTGTAGCCTTTGCTAGTCTATTAGAATATAATTGAGATGAGCTTCTGTACAACAGAGAACAACAGAGAGAAAGTATCAGAGCGCAAACAAAATGCTGTGCATTGATGTATTGTACTTTCTCTTTTGAAAACTACCATTTTCCTTTTATTTAAATGTATTTCTGTCATAAAATAAAAAATTGTTGCTGTTACTTTAAAAACATTTCTACACTGTTCCTGTGTTCTGTCCCTTGTTTAGCCAAAAGCACTCTATAGATAAACTTTGACAGATTTTTGACCACTGATTGACTGATTGACTGATTGACTGATTGACTGATTGACTGATTGATGGAGGATGTAGGACCTGGGGGGGTGGGAGACCTCCGGCCCCTTCAGGACACGAGGGCAGCATGGTGAGTTTCTGTGGCGTGCTGCACTGGCAGTCGGGCGAGGGCCGCAGGGCGTTCCACCAGGGCCCCTCCAGGGCCTCGATGAGGCCCGGGCTGACCAGAGGCATCTCCCACCCTGTGGTGATGTTGTTGCAGGGGAAGTCTCTGTGGAGAGGGCCAGGCCACGACATTAGGATTCAGAGGGTGAGTGGGAGTGACTTTATACAGTGGGTTGGGATTTGGGAAAAATTTAATTTGCCAGAAAAAAATTATATACATTTAGAGGACACGCACGCACACACATACATCAACACTTTAATGTAACGGCGCTCTCTGACATGTGTCCTGTATGCTACGCCTTCATTTCCACATAATGACCACAAATGATGCTGTTAGCATTGCAGCGTGTGGCTACTCACTGCAGGGGTTCTTCGGCCATGCAGCGAGTCCCGAAGCCGGGCCGATTGAGCAGCACCTCCCCAAAGTACCTCATCTGGGCATCCAGGGGCCGCTCGTTACTGCAACCACACAAAGCCAGCTGATACCCAACACCCAACAGTATTCCCATGTGGTACTTATGTTAAGAGGCTAGCTTCATGCTAGCCATTTCAACAGTATTTTGTCCACCCTTTATCATATTTGCACCAATGCAAATGAAAAGAAAAACAACGTTTACAGAGTGGTATAACCATAGCAAAAAAGGGTTTTTCACGCTGTCACCTCTGTTTTACTATTCTAAACATTTCGGAGCAAAGCAAAGTGGATGGCAGTGAGAGCATAGTGGGCAGACCCTCTACCTGAAGAAGGTGAACTGCCGGCCGTACATCCAGGGACTGAGGGTCAGGCTGGGGTACTCCCCAAAAGGGGGTACAATACCCGTGAACGTCAGGGCCAGGAAGACAAAGCTGGCTGGCAACACAATCTACCAGAGAGGGGAATAAGGGAGGGGGCAGAGTTGTAGAACCATGGTTAGAAGGCTACTATGTGCACAGTGACATACACAGAGTTGTTGTTTTTTTATCATTTTATTTGAATTTGTATTGGCATGTTATATCGTTCCATTGTTATCATTTGGGTCATCACCAGTTTGTTAAGGTTTAAGTGTCAAGAGCAAAATCTTCCTCTCTTCTGTTATTTTCTGCTCTCATTCTTTGATCTCGAATCAGATGGAAACAAGCTTAAAGCCATTCTTTTTTTAGACATTTATGGATCATCATAGCATATCCCGTATTCAAAGCTGTGTGTCTTTGAGAGTCAAAATAGGCCTCTGGGAAAACATTGCACCAAGCAGAGCTTCTGGGGCCAGAGGGGGCCAAAGGAGGCCAGAGGGGGGCCCGAGGGGGGGTAGCGGGGGACCCGAGGGTGCCTCTCTGATGGAGCACCATGGAAGAGGACACTGCTGGAGAAAGCCCTTCAGGGGCAGCCGGCTCACAACAAGGTTACCTGTGCAAAGAAGTCTTTGTGTGAGCGCGTGGCGTGGTGGAGCCGCTTGATCAGCAGAGCGTAGAACTGATTCAACACCAGACCCGGGCCCCTGACCTGGTAAGAGCCCCGGCCCGCGTCTAACTCCTCACATGACCCCTGGCCGTTGGTGTGGGAAACCCCACCTGAAAGTTGAACAAAGAAAGGGAAAAAGCAAAGAGTTGGATAAAATAGAGGGACTATTGAGCTGGAAAACACCAAACAATGCAGATATATCACTCATGCTCTACCCAGGCGATATTTAAAGGAGACATATTATGGTGTTTTCCCACCAAGTAAACATGGTGTATGAGTTCCAGAAAACATGTTATTGATGCTGTTTGCTGGAAATAGCTTTAGGAAAAAAAATCTCGCCTACCGCTATTCCCCTCTGTTTCAGTCCCATTAGAATGCGCTGTTTCTGGTGTCTGTAGCTTTAATGCAAATTAGCTGCTGCCCATTGACCAATTAGCTGTCAGAGTGAACCACAGCATGGAGGAGAAGTGATTGCTGCCGTTTGCGGACTCCCGGAGCTCTCCGACGAGCTCCCCCCACCAGACTTTTTTCAAAGTTTGTATGCGTGTGGGAGCACCAGACACCCAAAACAACACCCCAAATCCAAGGAAAAGTGTTGTTTTCATAATATGTCCCCTTTAAAGATACAGAAACCTATTTGTCTTATGTTTGTGGGAAAACAATCACAAACTGGGGATAAAGGAAGCCAGCAGCATCAGTCACATTCTGTTTACCTTGTAGACATTTGCGTATAGTCAAGTTACCACCGGTCGTCACTTTGAGGAAAATCTGCAAAACACATGGCTTTGAATGGCAAGCTTCAGATAGTCTATGAGTTACTTCAAGCAGCCAAAGCTACATTAAACATTGATACTCGATGTGACTAACGTTTTAAGCAATTCCTCCAGTATGATGAGGGAACAAACTTTCCAAGACTCTTTAAACAATCTTTAATAAAAAATTACTGAATATCATCATCTTTTTGGATGATGATCTTTTTATTAACACTTGTACATTTCTTGTACAACTATCAGTACTAGAAATAATGTGAATAACCCAGAAACCATGACTTTTCATAACCCAAAGGATCCTGCTCCATGGATCCAGCTTGGATCATTTTACACTACTTCTGTGTAAGTTTAGACTCCTGTAAACTGTAATTATTGTGCTAATACCTCCTCCAGCGAGGTGTCGGACACTCCGAAGCTGCTGAGGCCGAGGTCGGAGAGGCTCTCCTCCAGCTCTCTGAAGAGGCTGGCGTAGGCCCGCGGCTGGAAGTCCCTCTGGGGCAGCAGGTAGGTGAGCTCCTGGCCTACCGCCTCCACCAGACTGGCCTCGCTCACGTGGTGCCTCACCAGGCCGGTGATGCGCTCCACATCGCCTGTTGGTGGACCATCCACATCAATAGAAAGATTCCACATAAGAGCGTCTCGTCAAAAGCGTGTCTTCGTTTTTTAAACATAGCTATGGAAGTGTAGATGAGTGCACCGATTACTTTGCTATGGTGGTCTAGTCCTAAGGACCCTAAGGACCCTAAAGGAACTTTTTTTCCCAGAAACCAGAGTTTGCAAGGCGACTGAATAACAACCAAAGCCATGACAAAGAACAGCTGCCTCAGAGTCTCCTCACCGTCCATCTGGTCGTCGCCCGCGGGCCCCGGCGCCTCCCGGAGCTGGGAGCACTTGGAAGACATACATTCGTCAGTGCAGTCGCTCCCGGGCTGCAGGGGAATGAGACGTCAACAGGAGCAGAATGTAAATGGACTGCATTTATATAAAGCTTTTCTAACCAGTGGCCACTCAAAGCACTTAACAATATTGACTAACATTCACTCATTCATGCACACATTCACACACCAACGGCGGTTTAACCACGCAAAGTAACAGCCAGCTCGTCGGGAGCAGCTAGGGTGAGGTGTCTTGCTCTGGGACACCTCGACACTAGCAACCTTCCAGCCAAACCGCTCAACCAGCCTTTGTGAGTTTATCACCATCTGAGGCGGTTCCAATGAGAAAGACCCTACAGATAAAATGTGTCTCTAAGATGCAGCCTTTTATCCACTGTCGGCTTCGCAGCCTTTTGGAGTCAAACAAACGGACCGTCGCAGAGGTTTGCGCACTCCCTTTCCCAAAATCCAAATGATATCACCTCTTTGTAGCAAGACACACACATAAACATATAGGTATAGAGACTGTGGTGGTCCAGCCGCTGAGCAGTGCCCCACAGGTCCACAAGGTGGCCACAAAGGCAGGCAAAGGCAGCCACGAGTGGGGTGTTGGATGGGAGGTACTACTCTTAAAGTTGTATCATAGACCCCGCCCCACTCAGGTGTCTCAGCTTACCACTCACAGGTGTGCTGAGTTAGCCCTGCAATCAGGAGGCCTTTTAACCCCACCAGAACAAGCTGAAGACAGACTGGCTGGAGGAGCGTGTGGAGACCAGACACACACTAAACCCTCTTGACCCACCTGAACCCTTATAATGAAATTACGTCCAAGTGGACCGAAGGACTGTTTCTTTGATCTGTGTAAATCGTGTCGTGCTGATACGAGAGAGAAGGCCTGCAGCTGGAGAGGGACCCCCAAAACTCCCAAAAGGAACCAAGAGCCGAGCCAGGGTGAAGAGGTCAGTGGCAGGGACCATAGACCCAACTAAGCTTGGCATGCTCTCTCTCTCTCTCTGCCCCCCATAACAGGAAGAGCCAGACAGAACACCCTGACATCAACCGCCGACCCGGTGAAGATTTGAGTTGCCTTTTTCCCCCCTCCCTTTTCCCCGCACCTTTTTATAAATAAATGTCATAAGTTTGAATTCACCGCAAACCCTGTTTCTGGCTGTTTTCTGTTCTGGTTATCCCACTGTTGAGCATCACAGACCAGGCGCCCCACAAGACACATGAGGAGCTTGGTCACATACACACACACGCTCCAGAGTGCGGGTGTCTGACCTTGGGGGCCTCATGCTTTCGGCGGCGCACCAGCGTGAGGTAGAAGCCCGTCCCCAGCAGGGTCTTGAGGTAGAGGGGTGAGCCACAGCAGTGGAGGCGGCCGCGGGAGATGATGGCCACTCGGTCGCTCAGCAGGTCGGCCTCGTCCATGTGGTGCGTGGACAGGATTACTGTGCGCCCTGGGGAGGGGAGGAGGAGCAGGGGGGAGGGTAGGGGAAAGACTTAACAGAGATATATCACTGAACAATGCGGATGAAAGGTATAAGACATTTCAAGAAGAGGAAAAAGGGATGAGTCAATCAAATTCTTTCGTTTTTTCTTTTTCCTTCTTTGTACTTAAAAAAGCCTTACTCATTGGATTTACATATAGTTTAAGGACTTTGTCAGTCGACCGTCCTATATTATGCTTTAGCAAACTGGAAGAGGACTGCTGCCGTGTGCAGAGCTCAGGGTGACTTTGCCATGAAGATATAAGGAGGCTTTACCATGGAGGTATAAGGAGGCTTTACCATGGAGGTATAAGAGGAGGCTTTACCATGGGGGTATAAGGAGGCTTTACCATGGAGGTATAAGAGGAGGCTTTACCATGGGGGTATAAGGAGGCTTTACCATGGAGGTATAAGGAGGCTTTACCATGGAGGTATAAGAGGAGGCTTTACCATGGAGGTATAAGGAGGCTTTACCATGGAGGTATAAGGAGGCTTTACCATGGGGGTATAAGAGGAGGCTTTACCATGGGGGTATAAGGAGGGTTTACCATGGAGGTATAAGGAGGCTTTACCATGGGGGTATAAGGAGGCTTTACCATGGAGGTATAAGAGGAGGCTTTACCATGGAGGTATAAGGAGGCTTTACCATGGGAGTATAGGAAAATACTTTACCATTGAGGTATAGGAAGAGGCTTTACCTTCACGGTATTTAAGCAGCAGGTCCCAGATGGAGCGTCTGGAGTAGGGGTCCACGCCCGACGTGGGCTCATCCAGGATCACCACCTTGGCCCCACCAACAAATGCCATGGCAACAGATAGTTTCCTCTGCATGCCCCCTGTGCAAAGAAGGTCAGCATATTCAGAAACAGACAGAATGTAGATATGTTTGCTAGCTACAAATTACAGCGCAACAAAAGCCGCAGAAGAAGTGATGCTAATTAGATTTATTCTGATATTTTCTTGAAATAATTGGCATATTGTTGAAGCTGAATGATATGACTTTGGAAATGAGCTTCCGCAATATTGAATACAATTTTAATTTCATTGTGTATTTGTGTCCCATGCCCAGTTATTTGATAGATTACATGGTAGATTGATAACTTGAGTACTTTGATGATTATCTGGTAGCATTAGCTGTGTTGCCCGTGGCATGGTAAATGTAGCAATTATCTGGGACACAATGACTGACAATGAGCTGCTGCTAGTGTTTTTTTGCATGACCTCAAACGACATCTGCATTAAATGCTTCCTTATTCAATAATATAAAATTATGTTTTGTACCAGGGGTCCAAAAAAATTATCAAATCAATCAATCTTTCTTTCCTGATTTATCTCTTGATAATCTATCAGGCTATCAAAATTTGCTGTAAAAAATCGATTAAAAAAAACAACATATTAAGATATTTTAATTCAATGGACATTGAATGATTGTGACAGACGAGTGCTCATATCTTCTAATCACTACTGTGACCTATGGTTTGACCCTTTAATGGTTCCCCTATTCCACAGGGGAGCCCCCACGCTAGTGGCTGCTCCTGGGAGTTCACAACTTTGTCGATAGAAGTTCTTGAAACCAGGGAATCGAATTCACTACGAGTCCGCATGGTCGGCCAGAACTCACTGAATGTCCCAAATAAGGTCTTAGAAATGTAGCCGGAACACAACCCTGGAGTGGAGGAGCGTTAACAGCCCTAATTGAAACATTAACCAAACTATATCCAATCACAGAATCAACTCATTCATCTGTCATTCATAGATTGTGGATTCTGGTTGATGGCTTTATGGTTTGTGAATAGACGATTAACGACGGGCCATGTCCTATGGATATACATGGTAGGAGTGATCCCCCTAAGGACAGACATGAGAGCTCCTTACCCCTTATCCCCCTCCTCCCCCCCCAGAACAGACCTGGGAGGTTCTGACCTCCAGGAGAGACCTGAGAGGACATGACCCACTGCCCCAGGAAAGACCTGAGAGGTCCAGACCCCAGGAAAGACCTGAGAGGTCCTGACCCCAGGACAGCCCTGAGAGGTCCTGACCCTACGCCCCAGAACAGACCTGAGAGGTTCTGGGCCAGCTCGGTTCTCTTGTGGCGCAGCGTGAGGTTCTGCAGCATGTCCTCCACCTCCTCCTGAGCCTCCTTGGCATCGCGGCCCTTCAGCAGGGAGTAGAAGAGGATGTGCTCTGCTACCGTCATGCTAACACAGACACACAAGTGTGAGAAATCCAGTATTAATTAATAATTATTAATTACAGCTAACCCATCACCGTAATGCTAGTGCACGGTAATTGGTCAGTTCCTTGGCTTCAAGGCCAGGAAGGAAAATAGCAATATCAATATAATAGTTGATCATACATTTCCAATAATAAACCCGCCGCAATTGACAAGCAGATTCTCCATGGATGGACACTTCCACCTCATCAAGATTGACACTTGAATGGCTTGTTTAGTTGTTCAGTAAATGCATTGTACCTAGTGAATACATAAGGGCGATGACCAGTACCTGGTCAATGTACCGGGGTCAATGTACCCTAAAACGTATGATATTAAGACTGTTTTCATGCTAAAAATCACGTCAATATCAACAGTAGAATTCAGGGGTGAACGAGACGCCACATATCTGAATCTAGGCAGGAATAATAGAGCTCTTTAATCAGAAGCTCTCAGTAAGGGCCTTCGGCCGGGGTCTTACTCCTTGAAGAGGATGTTGTGCTGCGGACACATGCCCAGGGATAGGCGGATGGTGTCCATGTCTGTGTGGATGTCCCTCCCATAGATGGTGGCTGTCCCCGAGGTGGGAGGAAACATGCCAGTCAGGATAGACCTACGGTAGAGAGAGGATAGCGAAAGAGAGCGAGAGAGGGGAAAGTGAGAGAGCGAGAGAGTGAGAGGGAGAGAGAGCAAGAGTGAGCGAGAGTGAGCACATCAGCCATCCTTTTGTAGGTAAAAAATGGTCATTGCATCTTGAGGAGACCGGAATGTAAAAATTAAATTAAAAGTATATTTAGAAAAAATTTAGTTCTATTTCATCCTTACTGACCGCCAGAGGCGGTGCTTCAAGCACTGAATGATCCATCTCGCACATGCGCAGGTCGAGTGTTAATACCAACAAAGTCACCTGTGACCCCTGATGAGCTCCGGACAGCCTATATCTTCCGGTGACATCAGAGGATCTGTTCCTTTTCATCTTCTCGCTTCGCAGGTATCTATGTATCACCGCACTAGCTAAAGCTAAATGGCTATTATTATTTTGATCGTTTGTGGCTGGTGGCCTTGCAACGTCTTGTCAGAGCTGCGAGCTGCTCGCCCTCCAAAGGCCGCAACGGAACCGCCGAAAGGTTTGGATTGCCGTGGAACGCATCATCCTTGGCTGGATGAGTTTACTTGTGGTTATATTTCCGTGTTTCAGGGAAGGCAGTGTACCTGCTCCCTCTCCCGGCGTTTGTACTACGCTTATCATTTAATTTCAATTCGCTCTGACCGATTACCCTCTGTTGAAGGCAGTGCTCTCGCTCCCGCTCCCAGCAGAGATGTGACTGTAATTGGTAGCAGTGTTCCCACTGAGGCTAACTTGTCTGGGGTTCTTTTCAGGCATTCGTTGGTGAAGGTTGTGTTTTCGCCCTCTCTCCCAGTGTCTATTGTTTCTTGCTTTTTATCCTGTGTGATTTTGCTGGTTGTCAACATGTTTGGCGACCACTCATGCTCGGCCTGTATGGATTCACTGCAGCTTGAGGATGGCCATGATTTGTGTGGCTCATGCCTTGGCCTCGGGCATCTGAAGGAGGGTCTTTTAGATGACGGTTCCCCCCAGCCCAGCAACGTAATCCAGCTCAGGTTGGTCGCTCTAAACGTCGGGTTGCGGAAACCGCAGGCCCCACTTCTAGGAAGAAGGTTAGGGAGTCTGGGCTTGCCTCCAAGGTGGGCCAATTAACAGCAGAGCTTGAAAGCATGAAGTCCCTCTTCCTGGCCTTTCAAGCTGGGACTGGTGCAGGGGAGCCAGGTGCTCTTGCTCCTCCGGCAGCCGCCTTGGAGCCGGGGGAAGATGTGCTTTCTGTGGCAGCGTCAGCTGCCGAGTTCGCCGAGTACGAGCCAGATGGGGTCCTACAGGATGTAGCCTCCCGTGCCTCTGTAGCGTGCTCCCGTCCTTCGACCCGCATCTCTACTGGTGCTTCTGAGGACAACTCAGTGGGAGCCATTCGTATGGCTCCCATTCGTATGGCTCCCATTCGTATGGCTCCCATTGAGTTGCAAGCGCGGCCAGTGCTTTCTTCAGGCATTGCCCAGCCCCCACCAGCTTTACCGTGCCTCCATCGGAGGAGTATGTGAGGGAGTTGCATGCATGCTGGAGGGATTCTAGAGCCCTCTCTCATGCAACATCCGACGGTCGGACCCTGGCAGCCATGCAGGATGCACCCAAGTTTGGCCTGTACCGCATGCCAGCAGTTGAGCCGACTATAGATGCTCTAGTTGTCTCGCCGGATGAGGCTCTAAGACCGGATGCGAGGTGTCCTCATCCCCAGTGTCGGGTTTCGGGTGACCTGCTCTCCAAAGCCTATGACGCAGCAGCATGCATGGGATGCATAGGCAATTCTATGTCCCACCTGATGCTCGCTCTGTCAGCATCCCTGCAGGACGTTGCAGTGGATGCTCCGGCCCACAACACGACTCCGGCCCACAACACAACCCAAGCCCTCACCCAGGAGTTGTCCGCCCTCCTGGACAAGGGTGCCATCGAGCCAGTAGATCCCCTGTTGCAACTCGGGGGGTTCTACTCGACTAACTTTCTGGTAACAAAGAAAGATGCCGGACTCCGTCCTATCCTCGACTTGAGGGGTCTCAACAGGTTCCTGAAGGTCCTGAGGTTACACATGGTAAGCACTGCAGAGGTTCTGCGTACTGTTGCCAGAGGGGAGTGGTTTACATTGGTAGACCTGAAGGATGCCTACTTTCACGTTCCCATAGCACCACACCACAGACAGTTTCTGCGGATTGCTTTCCAGGGGCGACGTTTTCAGTTCAGGGTGCTCCCATTCGGCCTCTCCCTTACCCCACAGGTGTTCACCAGGTGTGTGGCGGCAGCCCGATCACCCCTGCAGTCGCGGGGCATGAAGATCCTGCCATATCTGGACGACTCATCTGTGCGCCATCCCAGTCTCAGTTGTCCCTGGACACGACGCGTCTTCTCTCCCATATGGCCCGCCTGGGTCTCCGGGTGAATCTCACGAAGAGTTGCCTGGTGCCATCACAGGGCACAGTCTTTCTCAGTGTGTCTCTCGATGCAGAATCCCTGGACACGACGCGTCTTCTCTCCCATATGGCCCGCCTGGGTCTCCGGGTGAATCTCACGAAGAGTTGCCTGGTGCCATCACAGGGCACAGTCTTTCTCAGTGTGTCTCTCGATGCAGTCGCCGTGAAGGCCTGTCCGTCGCCACAGCGGGTTGACGACGTCCTCTGCCTCCTTCGCCTGTTTTGGGAAGGCAGGCTGTTGCGTTATGTGGAGTTTTTGTGCCTCCTAGGGAAACTGACGGCTGCTGCTACTGTGGTTCCTCTAGGACTGCTGTCGCTACGTCCCCTCCAGAGGTGGCTGCACAGCTTTTATCTCGATGAAAGGTGAGGTGGCACCGGCACCAGGGACTCAAGGTGTCTGTTGCCTCCTTGCCCTGGCTCCGTGGAGGGACAGATCGTTTCCTCTCCAGGGCATGCCCATGGGTTCCATTGCATCCCGTCGGGAAACCATCACAACAGATGCCTCCCTCTCGGGGTGGGGTGCTGTGTGGCAGAACCGGACAGCTCAGGGGCTGTGGCCTGCTCAGGTCTGCTCAGAGCATATCAATGTTCTGGAGCTGCGGGCTGTTCACAGGGCATTGCAGCTATTTCTTCCCTTCCTGGGAGGCCGGCATGTGCTTGTGCGGTCGGACAATGTCTCGGCCGTCTCTCACGTAAACCACCAGGGAGGCACCAGGTCTGCACGGCTGTTGCAGGCATCCCGGGACCTCCTGTTGTGGGCAACACCATGCCTGGCCAGCCTGAGAGCAATGTATTTGCCTAGGGTACAGAATCAGGCTGCAGACTTTCTCTCCCGTTGCAAGCCGCCGCTGGGGGAGTGGCGGCTTCATCCGGAGGTGGTTCTCAACATCTGGGACATCTTCGGCAGGGCAGAGGTGGATCTCTTTGCCATAAAGGAGTCGACCCATTGCCCCCTCTCGTTCTCCTGGACAGAGGAGAGCAGACCTCTGGGCCATGATGCTCTCGCCCACGATTGATTTTTCCGACGCTACAGAGGGATCTCCAGCAGGGTCACAGACGGCTGTTGGTAGCCCCCTTCTGGCCATGGAGAACATGGTTTTCACTGCTGTGCAGGCTCTGCAGCAGTTCACCACAGCGCCTTCCCGACAGGAAGGATCTCCTTTCTCAGGTACAGGGCAAGATCTGGCATCCCGACCCTCGTTACCTTCAGCTATGGGTCTGGCTGCTGCAGGGCCCAACCCGCTGCTGACAGAGTGTTCAGACAATGTCCGCAATACCATACTGAACGCCAGGGTGCCTTCTACCCGGGCACAGTATGACAATAGGTGGCAGCTATTTACGGCATGGTTTTCAGACAGGGCTGAGGACCCTGTGCATTGTTCAGTTCCAAAGATTTTGGAGTTCCTCCAGTCACTCCTGGATGGCGGCCGGTCCCCAGCTACTCTGAGGGTATTCGTGGCAGCCATCTCCTCAAGACATGCTCGGGTGGATAATAACACAGTGGGGGGCCACAGATTGATGTCCGTTTTTCTGAAGGGCGCGTTGCGGTTACGACCCCCATGAGTACAGCGTGCCCCAGCATGGGATCTGCACCTGGTGCTTGATGCTTTATGCTTGCCTCCTTTTGAACCCCTGGCTCAGGCGGAGCTGAAGTGGGTCTCTCCTAAAACTGCCTTTCTCCTCGCCATCGCGTCAGCGAAGCGCGTCGGGGAGTTTCATGCTCTGTCCGTGAGTGACTCATGTCTGAGGTGGAACTCAGATGGCTCAGGGGTTACCCTGTGGCCGAATCCAGCATTTCTCCCGAAGGACTGTCATCGTCGAACCTCAACCGACCTGTCCGCCTGGCACAATTTCAAACTGCTGGTTCAAACTGCTGTGTCCTGTGCGGGCTCTGAGAGCGTACGTAGCTACGACCGCAGGCATTAGACGGTCGGACCAGCTCTTCCTCTGCTATGGTGGTCCTAGGAGGGTCTGTGTTCTCTCCAAGCAGCGATTGTCTCATTGGGTTGTGGTCTTCATCACCCATGCATATAAAGGAGGTGGTCACCCCCTGGCATCCGGGGTCAGGTGCCACTCTACCAGGGCTGTCTCAACATCATGGGCTGTCCTGCGGACGGTGCCCCTGGAAGACATCTGTGATGCAGTATCATGAACATCACCATGTACCTTTTCCAGGTTTTACCGGGTGAACGTTGCCACTCCCCATCCGTTGGCTGTGGTCCTGGTGCCCGACTCTGCTGTTTCCTCTCAATGAGGTATGTGTTGAAGTTCCTCGTGACCTTGTTGGTATGAGACATCCATCGTCAGTAAGGATGAAATACAACGATAGTTACGTATGTAACTATGGTTCTATGAATCCTGGATGACTGCTAGAGCGATCTGTCACTCAGAATCTTTGTGTACTCGCGAGAAGATTCTGCAGGAACAGATCCTCTGATGTTACCGGAAGATATAGGCTGTCCTGAGCTCATCAGAGGTCACAGGTGACTTTGGTGGTATTAACACTCGACCTGTGCATACGTGAGATGGATCATTCAGTGCTTGAAGCACCGCCTCTGGTGGTCATCCAGGATTCATAGAACCGTAGTTACATACGTAACTATCGGTTACACACTTTTTTCATTTCATTTAATTGCAATGGTTCTTACAAAGAAGAAGCCATGACACAAAAGTGTATTCAAGAGATCTGGGATCAGTCAAGGACACTATTTAAAAAAAGTCATGGAACTCATATGTCATTGAACAGAGCATATAGAATGAGTGTAAAGGGACCTCACTGATGGAGCAGTGGTTACACACTGGCACGGTGTAGGGGAACCTTCCAATGACAATAGAGGGGCATGATTGCAGCCGACTATGAATTGAAAGCCGCCTGTATGAGCTGGATTTACAATTCTATGTGCAGCACGTCTGCAAAGATCCATGTTGCGACTTAGAGACACGACGTGGATCTTGGCAGAGCTGCCTGCATTTTATACTTCCACATCACATTATGAGGGGGCATTATAGTGTCCATGAACCGACAGCAATATAATTTCCTGAGTAGCAGAATCTGCTACATTGAAAATATGTTGAAAAATCTTTAAAAAGTACTGCTGAAAAGCGCTGATGTATCACGACCAACTTATAATTCAGGGTCTTTGCCAGTGAATGCAAGCGTGTGTGTGTGTGTGTGTAGGTGCATGCATGCTTGCGTGCGTGTGCATGTGTGTGCGTGGGCAGCCTAGATGGGGGTGATCTGCGTGTCCTATGTGTGTGCATGGCCTATATGTTGGTGGTCTGTGTGGGCCTCTGTATGTGTGGCCTACATGGGGTTGCTCTGCGTGGGCCTTTGTGTGTGTGGGCATCCTACATGGTGGTGGTCTTCCCAGCCCCGTTGTGGCCCAGGAAGGCGGTGATCTGGCTCTCGTAGAAGCTGAGACTCAAGCCGTCCACGGCGGGCGGGGACCCAGAGCCGAACCTCTTCACCAGGTCTCGAATACACACCCCCTCCACCAGGCCGTCTGGCTCGGCCTCGAAGAAGGACTGGCCTGGGACAAGCACACGAAGATGTAAACTCAAATAACATAGAAAGAGTTGATAGAGGGCTGTTCCAGGGTCAGTGCTGTTCCAGGGTTAGTTTTAAAAGCTACACTGCTGGACTAAGACTCACTTCCTGCTTTTGGTAATATTTAACTCCAAAAGTTCTGAATTTATTAAAATTACTGAACATCATTTTGACAATGAGACAAAAAGCGGTTTACAACGTTTGCAGTTAATAAAATGCAAGAAGGCAAATACGAAACGTTTTGAAGTGTGCCAATGTAACGTGATACATGGATTTGACCAAACTAATCTTGGATGATTCCACATTACTTTCGACAGGTAGATTGTACTATATGTGGTCAAACTCCTTCTTTGAATAAAAACCTATAGGGGGAAAAAATATGTGTAAAGCATAGCAGCATGATGTGCTGTAATACACGGATAGACCTTACAAACTCAAATAGTTGTATCTTTTAAAGTAAATTTAAAATTGTCATGGATGAATTATATAATTGTAACCACCACCTAGATTTGCCACTAGAGGGCACTCTTTTCTAACATAAATTGTGTTTCCTTCACAACCACCCCTTGATTCCTGTTATTTTCTGTTTAATTATGTGGTCATAAACATTATTGTGCAAAGGATTATCCCTTTAAATGTATTATATTTAACTTGACAGTCGAGCACAAAGGTTATGGGAAAAAAATTATGTTGTAATCTTAGATTACAGCAGTTGATTTAACAATTGAATATATGGTTTACCCTTTATATTCAATTCGCTGCTACTATAGCCACAAAAAATTAATTGATTTTTCTTTCTGCCCATGAAGGAATTGCTTGAATGTTTATTTTTCTAATCATTACAAGGCATTTTGCAATGATAAGAATTACTCATTTTTAAAAAGGACAATGCATCAATTGACAATTTTAGTTTACACTTAAAATGCAAATGTACCAGAGTGAGAGAGAGAGTTTACCAACAGTGTCAGAACCATCTTGCTCATACCAACACACGACAACAGGGAGAAAATATGCAGTGGAACATGCAATCAGTTAATCCTGCAAACACAGTGGTCGTGCTGAAGGTAAACAGAGACAATTTAGATTCTTCCCGACTGGAAATCATGCAAAGGTCATATGGGACTCAAAGACTAAGAACAAAGGGTATTGTAGGAGGACACTTGAACATTCAAAGTATTATTTCAAAACAAAATCAGGTTCAGCACCTATTAACAAACTCCAATCTAGATTATATATGTTTGACTGAAACGTGGCTTAACTGTAATATCCCAACACATATGCTTGATGTGCCAGGTTATGTATGCTTTAGGAAAGATAGATTGATGAGTAGGGGAGGTTTGTGCAATGATTTATATAAGAGAGAGTTTTAAATGTGTTGAAATTAATCGCGACACACCTTTGGAGTGTATTGCTATTAATGTTGTGTTGTCAACAAAAATGAAATTCAATATTGTAACCCTATATAATCCTCCCTCACCTGGGGCCTCATTTTACCATGATCTAAATGAACTACTTAAACAACTAAATTGTAGCTATGAAACTATATTTTTGGGAGACTATAATATAAACTGGTTGCACAAAGGCAGCAAGCAAATATTAAAAACAATCTATTCAAAGCATAATATTCAGCAAATGATCAAAGGACCAATGAGACTAACTAAAGTCAGCAAAACCCTTATTGACTTGGTCATTACAAATAGAATTGAGAGAGTGACAAAGACATACAATTTAATCACATGCCTGTCTGACCACAATATGGTTTTAATAGAAAACTAACCAAAACACGTCTAAAATCCTGGTGCAATGGTAAACCAGAGTTTGCAGGTACCCCAAAGAACAAAACAACACAATTTGAAAATGACTTATGGAATATTTCTTGGGGTGATGTTATATAATCTCACAATGTAAACACCTGTTGTGATACAATGATGAAAACATTTACTGATCTGATGCAAAAATACACTCAGAAATTGAGAAAGCCATGTCATTCCAGGGCTTTACCGAGGTTAAATTAGGATATTCACCAACTAATCTTGCCCTTAAACAGTCATTGGTATCCAGAAATAATTTAGACACACTCATTTTCAAAGGTCTAAGAAATAAAGTAACAAAAGAGTTGCGTCAGGAAAAAATCTGTTAATTTATGCAACTAATTTCTGATTCAAAAGGGGAAAGCACAGCACTCTGGAAACATCTAAATACTTTGACTAATTGGGTATCAAATATGAAAAGATCTAATGTGGAATTTTATATAAATGGAACAGTTAGTAATGATGTATTGGAAATTGCTAATGAATTTAATAAATTGTTCACTAAATCAGTTGAGGAACTGGCAACTAACTTCCGACCAATTGAGTTTGATGATATACAGAGAGATCTCTCGACTTCTTTTCATATTAAAGAGGTAAATCAAAGCGAGATTGGTAAAGTTATAATGGAGTTACGGCAATCTAAGGCTAAGGATTATTTTGGATTGGATACTTTAATTATTAAAAAACACAGTTCTGTTGTTCAATTGCCAGTGACTCATGTTGTCAACTGCTCCATAAGAAGTAATGTATTTCCTGAGCCCTGGAAAAAGGCAATTATAACTCCCATTCACAAGTCTGGTTCACCGGACCTGGTCTCTATGTTTCTATCTTACCTGCACTCTCAAAAGTTCTTGAGAAAACAGTTGCTAAACAACTTGTTGATTACTTAGAAAATAAACATCTACTGCACCCCAAACAATTTGGGTTCAGAGCAAGGTACTCAACAGAGTTGGCAAACTGCTACCTCACAGAAACTATAAAACAGTTGTTAGATGAGGGGAATGTAGGGGTGGCAGTATTCTTGGATTTGAAAAAAGCCTTTGATACTGTTAACCATGAAATTCTCCAGAAGAAACTCAAAACATTTAATTGCTCAGATGAGGCAATTGCTTGGTTCCGTTCATATCTTAAACAGAGAGCAGTGGGTTGGATCCAATTCTACCCTGTCAACTGTCCAGACTTGTTCATTGGGGACTCCCCATGGTTTTATTTTAGGCCCTTTACTTTTTAGCTTATGATTTACCAGACATTTGTAAAAAAGCCAGATGCCAAATGTATGCAGACGACAGCGTGGTATTTGTGTCTGCGAAAATGACTCAGTTGGCAGACAAAACTCTGTCAGAAGAGATGTCTGGTGTATCCCAGTGGCTCAGAAACAATCATTGACTTTAAAATATAAAAAGACAGCGTCAATGTGCTTTTCAATTAAAAGAAAAGCCAATGAAAAAACCAGAGTAAAGATTGATGAGATAGAGATAGATCAAGTAGTTGAGTTCAAATTTGTAGGTGTTATTTTAGATTCTCAGCTTAAATTTAACAGACATGTTAAGAAGCTATGCAAGACTGTCAAGACCATCTTAAATTGCTTTCGCCTAATAAGACAATATATACCTCTTAAGGCAGCACAACAATTTATGCATGGCATGCTATTTTCCCATTTGTCATATTGTATAACCGTTTGGGGTCAAGCCAACCAAACAACAATGACACCATTAAAATCGTTATACAAACAAGCACTTCAAATAATGGATCAGAAACCTACTAGATGGCATCATTGCCAAATTTAAAGAAACACAATTTACTGAGTTTTGACAGCTTCGTAAACTTTTCATTTTTAAAACAGATTTTCAAGCCTGTGAACAACCTTGCTCCAGAAATACTTTGCCAATTGATAAATAAACTGAACAGTAGAATTAGAACTAGGGGTGCAACGAGCGGAAATTTTAGAACAGCGAAACGCAAAACCATATTCGGACAATCATCCTTTGCAGCAATAGGCACTAAACTGTGGAATACACTACCATCAGAAATTAAAACATTGACAGAGCTCAAGGTTTTTAACACACAAGTAAAACAATGGTTGAAACTGAATAAACCCTGTGAACATTAACCCGCACACACGCACACACACACTCGCATGCACATGGACGTGCGAGCACGCACACACACACGCACACACACACATTAATCATTGTCCTTGTTTTTGTCTTTATGTCTCCTGTATATTATGTCTTCTGTATTTTTATTCCTGTAACTTTTAGCAAAGGCCTAACCAGGGTCAGGAGTAGAAACTAGTATGCATGGCATCTATTTTATATTTTATATGAAACAATGTACAATGTATTTGTCCCTGCTCAATAAACTTCTAAATAAAAATAAATAAAAAATAACGAGAGAGATTATAATAAATTAATAAGTGCAGTACAAAGAAGTGAAGTACTTAGAATGAGGTAGATCAGCTATTGATGATTGCAGTTTTGGTTGTTTTTAATCCATCTCTTAAGTTCTATTTTAAATGATTGAAAGCTGGTGCTTTCTCTAAGGTCAGTAGGAAGACAGTTCCAGTCATTTGAGGCCCGTACTGAGAAGACTGTTTGGCCAAACTTACTACGTCTACTGTATAACACAGTCTCCCCTGGTGGCTGTCCTAGTTGCCCTGCCAAGGCTGTTTTTCTGCTGTATGGTCACCCAGTGGTGGAAGGGCAAGCCAATGTAATAAGATAATCTAGATAATGTAAAAAACTTTCCAAATGAAATAAGTTGTACTTATTTATGATATGGCAGTGTTGATAGCTGATACGTTTTTGATCGAATGTTTTTAAAGTTTGCTTGAAGGGTTTCTATTGGTTTCAGAGTTGTCATGTTTTCTTGGGACCAGCTTGTGAAACAGTATGATATGTGAGAAAAGATCATGGCATGCATAAAGAGTTTGGCTGCCTCTGTTGTTAGACATGGCCTTATGTGTTGTTTATAATTCGACAGATTCAATTTGACTTTTTTAACATGTTTTTTAAAAGTTAAATTAGAATCTAAAATGATACCAAGGTATTTAAAAGTACTTTACTGTATCATTTGCATACATTTCTATATTCACAGACGGAAAGACTGAAGGTAAGTCATTGATGTACAGGCTAAACAAGATAGGGCCCAATACTGACCCATTTAGGGCATTGACCCCTGTGGTACATCAATATTACAGTCAAGGTATGAGGAGTGAGAATTACCAATGCATACACTTCGTTTCTTGTTAGTTAAGTATGACTCCATCCATTTTATGGCATCGGCTTAGAAATTGAAATAAGATTATTTTGCTAAAAGTGTCTGATGAATGAAAGTGTCAAAAGCCTTCTTAAGGTCCAAAAGCACTGCACCAAGTATACCATCCCCATCTAATTTTGACTTGATGTTTTCAAGGAAGAAGTTCGCTGTCACTGTAGAGTGGTTTGTGCGAAAACCTGGAAAAGTGCTTTGCCTAACTGATAGGTTGATCAGATGATCAATGGGGCTAGCAAGGGCGTCCCTATGTGATTTTAAAAAGGTGGTATCAAACCAATACGAATCCTTTGTTTTTGAGTTTCTAGCGAGGTTATCAATTTTATCACCTCTGATTCAGATATTTCCTTTATTTCAAAGATAGGTTTAGCATCATCAATGGGGATAGATGGCACAGTTTCAGTCACGATTCCTTTAGCCAGTTCATCGACTGACTTTATAACGAAAAAATTAAACGTACTTAAATGTACCATCATATCATTATCTTGAGTCAATATTCCATTCACTTTGAGTTCAGAAGAGGTTGTTCTCTGTTCCTTTAGATTTCTCCACATATGTTTCCCATTTCCTTGTGCTTTTTTAAATCATAATTAATGATTCTAATATAACATGCATGTAGATATCTAAACCCAGAATATGACCAACCCATACCTTTGACTTGATGTTTACACTTCAATGTTTAACTTTAAACACACTGATACTGTGCGATACTGTGGATTTTTTGATACTGTAATCAAATAAACAATACTAAATCCGGGGCTTAACTTTCAATACCAACTTTTCAGCTTCAAAAGCGACAAATTAAAAAAAGCTTGTAAGAAGGAAATTAAACTAAATTAAATTTCGTAAGAAGTTCTTAAAGTTTAGAACATCCTGCCTTCTTTGCACTCTTAGATGTGAGCCACAGTCGCAGTTTGATACAGAGCCCGGATGTGTTTCAAAGACCTTGGATGAGATCAGAAGTTTGGAATGCCACTCAGGCTGAAGAGGGCTGAAATGCTCCTGTCACTTATTAACCTAGCTCAGAGGAAGGAGAGATGTTGCCAGCACATTTTTGTGTGTGTGTGTGTGTGTGTGTGTGTGTGTGTGTGTGTGTGTGTGTGTGTGTGTGTGTGTGTGTGTGTGTGTGTGTGTGTGTGTGTGTGTGTGTGTGTGTGTGTGTGTGTGTGTGTGCGTGCGTGCGTGCGTGCGTGTGTATTTGTGCACACTTATGTGTTCTGACATGCCACTGAATGCAAACACACCCAGGGGCATTGGGTTCCCATTGTGAAGGTGCTTGGAAGGGGGTAGGAACCAATGTTCTCTTAGTGTCAAAATATGAACATTGAAAAGTAAATTTAATAATGACTGCGTAGACTGAATTCTGAAGAGAATGAATGATGAGTGTGTCATTTGGTGAGACATTACCTACTATTTGAAATATAACAGCTGCATTGAGTCAATGTTGAGTATTGCGTGTTGAGTGACCGAGAGAGGATTACAAATGAACCTTCTGATGTTCTGTTGGTGTTTCTTAGGGCCGTGTTCATCACCTATCAGTGGCTTGGGTTAAAAAGGTGTCCTATCGTTAATATTATAACTATATTATATCTACCATTGGCTTCCTTTCTCTCTTTCCTCTCCCCAGTCGTGCGGCTCCGGGGCCCCTTTTCCATCGGGTCCCGCCCGTTCATATGCTCACGGTAGCCTGGCTCCTCAGGGGCCTGGGCCAGGCCCTGGGGCCTCTCCTGCCCGGGCTCTTCGCTGGGGTGGCTGAAGCTCTTCTGCACCGGAGGACCTGAGGAGCCAGCAGGGAGGGAAACGTCACTCTCTCCGGGAATGTCCAACGGCTATTTAGATAGCATCCATTTTGAAAAAAAACGAACAAACAGAAAACCGCAAGCTCTTCTCACGAAGAGAATCAGGGTTAGCCTCATCACAATTATACAAAAAAATAAGCGCAGAAGATGAAAGTTTACCTGGCCTTTGCGTCACACTAGTCACCCAGTAAGATGGAAGAACTGGGAAATAAAATGGCCGACCAATTCCATACTGTCCTGTAGAAATAAAAGAAAAACACAAAGTCAACAACAACCTTTTTATAAAAATCAATATTGAATCTATCTCTATTATTATATTTTCAAGTGGCAGATATTATTGCAGGTTTCGTTACAAAAAGCAACGTCTCTAGTGCCTGAAGGTCGAGGATGAAGGCATATCAGCAACTTCTATTTTTGAAATCATCAAGGGTTTAATACCATTTATTTATTAATTAATTACTGCTTCTTTAGTGTCGTCTTGATAGAAGTCAAATTAGTGTCAGTTGAGGACTGTTTCTGACAAAACATAAGCAGGGTCGTGCATTTTATTACTCGCACGCACGCTTAAGTAAGGCTGACATGTTAAGTATTCTGCACTTTGGCATGCAGTCCACAGTTTCCTATGAAGCCTAACCCTCGGAACACACCGGTGTGTTGAAAAGATCAGAACAACAGATCTGTTGAAAAGATCAGAACAAGAGATCAGAACAACTGATCAGACCATCAGATCAGAACTTCAGATCAGAACATCAAACAACCCCAAAGTCCTGAGGTTCTGCAAGTTGACAAACTAACAACAATGCCATCAATATTACTTAAGGACACAAGTATCTCCAAACATTTCAAGCATGAACCAAAACATAACTGGATTAAACCAAACAGGTCGGACATGTTTGCTTCTATGAAATAGAGCTCTTAAGTGAATAAGAGTTTCTGTTGAGATAGGCGTCTCGTTAATTCAGAAAAACAGAGCAGAATTTATTTTCCAGGTGATGGCGCTGTCTGATCAATGAAATAGCATACCAGGGGCTGTGTTAAGCCTACACATGCTTTACTGTAGAAAAGAGTGCATGCGTCTAACTTAAAGCGCCCACGCGGTTTAAGAAGAATATACTCACCTCCTGGGCTCCGTAGTTTCCCAGACTACAACCCTCAGGGGGGGGAGCCTTAGCACAATTCAGCACTGAACCAAACCATGAACAAAGGCACCCAGATGTATTCATGTATCCATCAAACCCTCTACACTGTGCCCCTTGAATCGTCTTGAGAGTGTGAGACAACAAGTCAAATACAAACCATGAGAATCAGTATTTCAGAGTCTCTTGATCTGTCTTTCCACTCAGCTACTACCTCCTTGATTACATGTTTTTTTATCATTCTGCTACAGCACTGCAGAGGACCTTATATGATTAAAGAAATTAGAATCATTGCCATATTTGTAGCCACAATTTAATAGCGAGTGTTTGCATGGGTGTTTGAAAAGACTTAATAATTCCAAAGAAAACACCATTGATGCACATAAGTGCAACCATTTTCAATGAAGTGGAAACGTCCAAAGCAGCATAAATGTTATTGTCTTAATCAACCATTTTTTAAATGTGCTAAAACTGCTCTGCACCTGACCCATGACCTGTCTGACTACCAGTCTGTGGCCGACCCCTCAGCTGTCAGACTACCTGTCCTTGACTGACCCCTCACCTGTCAGACTACCTGTCCGTGATTGACCCCTCACCTGTCAGACTACCTGTCTGTGACTGACCCCTCACCTGTCAGACTACCTGGCTGTGACTGACCCCTCACCTGTCAGACTACCTGTCTGTGACTGACCCCTCACCTGTCAGACTACCTGTCTGTGATTGACCCCCCACCTGTCTGACTACCTGTCTGTGACTGACACCTCACCTGTCAGACTACCGACCCCAATGACGAGCTCACCTCATTCCACACTGCCGAACTGTTGCTTAACAACTGCTGTGAGTGAGCTGTCGTCTTGTCCCTGCCCTGCCTGCCTTTATATATTCTTTGTGTCTTCAGTGCACCCCTTATGTATCTACGTATTTTCTGTGTCCGTGTTCTCTTTGTAGTACATTAGGCTCCCCTCTACCCCAGAATGTTAGCCGTTTGTGTCTGCCGGTCACTCCATTGCAGCAGGTGATGTGTTTTTGTCGGAGATGTAGTGTGTGCTGACCAGGGAAGACGTGGTCCAGGTACCAGGCCAGCACGGCATACAGCAGCGTGTCCAGGCTCATCATTCCTATGGAGGACAGGAAGGAGAACTCGTCCCCCTCCAGGGGGCTGGTGCCCATGTTGTCCCACTGCAGGCCCAGGCCCTGCTCCTCATAGCGGGACAGGTACTCTGTGCCCAGGCCGAACGCCACCTGTGACAGAAGGCTCTGTCGGGACACACACAGGGAGGAGGTTAGAGCAGGTTTATGGAGAAGGACAGCGAGGGATCAAAGAGCTGTGAAAACTACTGCTGCCCCAGCACAACAGGCTAATGCTAGAGCATAGCATTAGCCTGGCATTAACAGTAAGTAACAGTTACTAAGTAGCAGACAAGTAGGCTATGAGTATCGCAATTTATATATTATGTTGTGAGTGACCAATCGTTAATCGTAAATATCCAACCTTAATAACGTCCAGTTTTGGATGAGGCTTTTTTAATATAAATGCATCTACAGATTCATGAAAATAAATGTATTACTTTGACCAGGACTTGGCCATCCACTTTAACATCCACTGACCTGCCTTGTAAAGGTGATTGCCAGGTTCCTTGGCCGCTCAATTTCAAACACCAGCAAACCATTTAATTGTTTCCACACTAGCCAAACACTACATCTATATTTTCCCAACAGACATAGGAGCTGAGGACATCCCATTTTAGTTTAGATTTTATGTTTCTGTTCAATTCTAGCAATCTTGACTTTTATTGTTCCTGTTATATGATTTCCTGTTAAGCACTATATAATTATATATTAACTATGTATAAATATAGATACTTTATACAGTATGTTCCTGTTAAGCACTTGCTGTTTGCTCAAAATGATCGGAACTCAAGTCCATCCCAGCATGTTGGTTTCCCGTTCCATCAGGGATTCATCTGGAGCCCAGAGCCCCTGGCCCAGAGACCTACCACCAGGACCTTCATGTCGCGGGTGACGCGGTCCTGCCAGGCGAAGCAGAGCAGGTGGGGCAGGTAGAGGGCCAGGTGGAGCACGCCGCTGCACGCCGCCGCCACGTTGGCCTGGTTGAAGAACACGCTCAGCAGGAAGCACTGCGCCAAGGTGGCCGTGGAGAAGCTCAGCAGGAAGAGGAAGACGATGAGGGGGTCGCTGTAGTGGAGCACCCGGCCTCCCTGGGGAGCAGGGTGGAGGTAGGGTGAGGGTTATAGGAGCAGGGTGGAGGTAGGGTGAGGGTTATAGGAGCAGGGTGGAGGTAGGGTGAGGGTTATAGGAGCGGGGTGGAGGTAGGGTGAGGGTTATAGGAGCAGGGTGGGGGGTAGGGTGAGGGTTATAGGAGCAGGGTGGAGGTAGGGTGAGGGTTATAGGAGCAGGGTGGAGGTAGGGTGAGGGTTATAGGAGCAGGGTGGAGGTAGGGTGAGGGTTATAGGAGCAGGGTGGGGGGTAGGGTGAGGGTTATAGGAGCAGGGTGGGGGGTAGGGTGAGGGTTATAGGAGCAGGGTGGAGGTAGGGTGAGGGACATGGGTGCGGGTGAGGGAGCATCAGGGACATACAGCGTTGACAATGTTTAATTGTAAAACATTTCTTATTCAATGCTGGACTTGGGAAGTTCTCTTGTTCGTTTACCGCATCGACCACGGCTGCCCATATGTACGGCAACATGAGACGGTCACTAAGTCGTACCAAAACCTATTCCTAACTCTTAAGCGGACGGATTTAGCGTCAACACTACACTTGTAAAGGAAAACCAAACCTCATGTTTAAGCTGGCCCCGCCCCCGTCAAGTTTTAGAACATGCGGTCTCTCCAACTTCTGCTAGACACTTTTGTCAAAGGCACACCTCATGCCATCTACTATGACTCACTTGCCTGCTTCTATTGACAGTCCTGTGCATACAAGGCATAAAAGCTTAATCTATACATAAAATATATAAAAAAAATAGAAGAAGGTTTATCTTGAATGGTGTGCACACAAGACAGAACGCTGTGTGAGCTCCAGAAGGCTCCACCAGGGGTCCTCGGGGCAGCGTTAAAGCCTGAGAGAAGGTCTGGTATGAGGCTGATCATTGAACCGGGGACCTGCTTGATGTCATGCAATCACAATGTGCCTTAACGCATTATTGTGTCCTGATAACCAACTCACACAACCCTATCAATACTGTTGTAGATTGAACCAGGAAGAGCTATAATAATTGACTAGCATCGGTTCACTACACAAGTTTAAATAATATGCAAAGTAAGGACGTGAGGTTATGATGGTTGTTCAGCATTCACACAGCAATAAGAGTAAAAGGAAAATAAAGCCCTTTTTTTTTTAGTTATTTCAGATGAAATTTGGTGAAGTTGGTTACATCGTAGTGCTATAATTCATGCAGAGCAGTGATCCTGCTCCAAACTTTATCAAAATGAAAATATAATGTTTTAAAAACATAGGATAAGAAGTAAAAATGCATTTATTGTTACCCGCAGTGTTTGCTAACAATGTAGCATCAATCAAGTGATTTGGCCTTGAAGGAAACGTACATAGCTACATAGCTAACAAGGGTTAGTGGACATATATAGCTCCATAGCTAATGCGTTAGTGGGCATATATCGCTCCATAGCTCAAACAAGGGTTAGTGGACATATATAGCTCGGTAGCTTCAAAAGGGTTAGTGGACATATATAGCTCCATAGCTCAAACAAGGGTTAGTGGACATACATAGCTCCATAGCTCAAACAAGGGTTAGTGGACATACATAGCTCCATAGCTCAAACAAGGTTTACTGGGCCAAGATTCAATAAGCTGAGAACTAATATTCCACAGTGGCAACTGTTCGTTCAACCATCCAGGTTGGATCCACAGGGTTTTGGATCCACAGGGTTTTAATGTTGAACGGGGCTGATTCAATCAGTACTGAGGCATTGTGGGCTGTTCTTTTAAATAGTATGTTTTTCATGGGCTTTGTGTATAGCAAGTGTGAATCAAACATAGGAGACTACAAGTTGTTTACCTTAGATGTTTAGCATTCTAGCAGGTGGAGCCAATGAGGGATTGCTTCTTCAAAATAATCAATTGTGGGATTATGAAGATTGTGATGATGATGAGTATGATGATGACTATGATGACAATTGCGGTGATGTAGATGACCAGGACGAGGAAGATAATTATTATATTGATGACAACTCACCATGATGACGGCGGTGAGGAGGGCGGTGCTGGTCGTCATGGTGAGGAAGCCGTCGATGAACCAGGTGCACCAGATGACCCCGTTGGTGACCCCGGCCGCCTTCAGGGTCTCCTTGAGGCGCAGCTCCTTCTCCAGCACGATGCTCTTCACCGTCATGGAGACGGAGAACACCCAGGCCAGCACCGCCAGCACGGGGAAGCAGCGGCTCAGAGTCAGCATGAACCTGGAGGCAGAGGAGGCTCAGAGTCAGAGGAGGCTCAGAGTCAGCATGAACCTGGAGGCAGAGGAGGCTCAGAGTCAGCATGAACCTGGAGGCAGAGGAGGCTCAGGATCAGAGGAGGCTGGAGGCCAAACACAGAGGAGGCTCAGCATGAGACTAGAGACCGAGGCCAAATAAAGAGGATATGAATTTATGAGAGCAACCTATCAAAAAGCCTTCAACTTGACACCAATACATATAAGATTTCCTAATAGGGATATGCAGTCATCTTTACATATTTATGCAAAAAACATTCCCCTTGTTTATACTTTATACTCACTTATATGTGTGTGCATGTGTTTGTGTGTTTGTGTGTCTGTCTGTGTGTGTGCGCATGTCTGTGCGTGCGTGTCTGTGTGTCACTCACAGGTCGTCCACATAGCAGGGATAGGGCATCTGCTGCAGGTACAACGCCCACGGGCTGCGCCGCGCCGGTGTGGCTGTGGATGACCCCGTGCTCCACCATGTCCTGGAGGTAGGCGAAGCCGCCCCAGACGTAGCGCAGGTCGTCCATGGGGTCCGCCCGGGGTCCTGGGTCCCAGTACCTGGGTCAGAACACGGTACTCATCAGCCGTCTATGAACACCGCTGCCCTCAGTCGGAGCGGGGTAGAGAGAGGGCCTCCCAACGCCATGTCATCCATTTGCACAAGTCACTGTTTTTTGTATCCTTCTTTATTCAATTGTATTCATTCATATCATTTATTGAAATTGAAATTGAATCATATTAAACAATCATCCATGATTTGTCAAAATATTTTTTCCCCCGATTTTACCACACTGACGCAATTAATCGGACTGATTTAAAACCTAAACTAGCGTCATTCTTTTCATTCTGACCTGTCTTTGATCTTATTGGTGCGTTCCACTGCGTCGATGTCCATGCGGATTTTGAACTTGACGTGAGGCGGGACCTTGGTGGTCCGGGGGTCCATGTCCAGGAAAACCAGCCCGGCCCAGAACTTGCCCTCCCCCAGCAGACCCAGGGCCCGGCGGGTGACCGTCTCCTCGTCCGGCACGGCCACAAACTTATCCAGGATCAGACACTGAGGAGGGGGAGAAGGAGAGGAGGACCACACATCACCAGGAGCCATCACATCACACATGGTCATGTCTTGTTATTTGAAGTGTGAAATTTGAATATCTTTACATTTGAAATGTAAATATCTTGAATAGAGCAGCGATTGTTACAGAAACAATTTGCTTTGATTAACAAAGTAATCTGAAATCTGAATAGATAATAACTATGCTATATGATATAAGTATTGAAACTAGCAATATGTATATAATATATGCCAACCAAGTCTCACGGAAATACGTGACAATGTCACATCATTTAATCTATTCATTCGTGATCTGGGACACGTAATTAAAAAAAAATTCGTGCCAAGAGCACAAATTTCGAACAATATGGCAGCTTTTTTGCCACCCGTTTCTACTTTCACCTTTGATTCTGGGAATTTGTGACAATTCACAGATATATTTAATGCAGGTGCGCTGCTCTGTAGGCAAACCGCAACGGAAAAAAGGTATCTGATTCATCTCTTCGTTTTCGAATGAGTTTGAAATTTGTGCTTTTGGCACGAAAAAATTGTCCCAGATCACGAATGAATAGATTAAATGACGTGACGTGACAGTGTCACATATTTCCGTGAGACTGGGTGTATATGCATATGAAATGACAGCATTCTTGTGCAAACATATGTGAAGGTTACTTTGAACATAACCTTTTATATTCTCCAGCATAGTTTCAACTAGTTCTGAAAATAATTATCCTAAGCGCAGCGCTACCTACACACACATGGCTGGCTGCGGGGACGCCCGTGTGTGTGTAGCTCTGCGCTCCAGCCCACAGCCCACGGTGGCTCTGAGAGCCAGCTCGCCCCCCTTTCACACTCACTGCTTCCATGCGAGGCGTCCACCAGGGCAGGGAGGCCGCAGGGACACCCCCCACCGACGGGCGGTTCAGAGTGAGTTCAGCAGCCACACTCGTCTGCTGTGACCCCTCAGCAGTGGCCTCCCATCCCCACAAAGCGTGTCTGATGCTGCTATTCACGCTTGGCTAGTGTGCAAGCGGGGCGGGCACCCGGCACACACACACACACACCGCTCCGCCGCTCACATGTCTGCGTGTCCGCGTATTTGTCCGTCCACTCACGTCACACGCGCACACACCGCGCACACACGCGCACACACGCGCGCATCTTTGCCCCTGGGTGACACTCCCAGCGTTCGCTGTGCTCCCGGTGCGTCTGATCCCACCCAGGACAGGAACACAGACCGTCAGTGAGGGGCTGGCACTGAGCGGGGGCTGAATGGCGCTGAGGAATCCCCCCCCAGCACACTGGGGGGTTTTGTTTTCCCGCGCAGGGCCTGCGTGCCAGTGGCGCGCGGCTCCACAGCCATCGGCCCCGCCGGCCCTTGCGGCTCTTTGTTGCCGCCCCATAGAGGAGGGCGACGGAGTGACAGCTGTAGCTAATCGGCCTCAATCGCTCCCGCTCTCTCTGTCACATTCAAGTGCTGTAAAAGCTTCGAGCCGCCGCCCAAAAACAAAACACCACACACACACACACACACACTCGCGAAAAAGTACCAGCCATCCGACCCAGCCAACCGTCCGCCCCTTCCCCCATCGGGCTTTCCGCGTCGTTACGGGGTTGCGGGGGACCGTGAATCTATCTGTCCCTTCCAATGTATTGGCTCGTGTCTGTGAGGGCCCTTGGGGAGAGGTGCGCCAGTGTTCAGGGCCCATACCCTCCACTCCATCAGCGCCAGACAAAAGAGGCCTTGACGGCTAGTTTGTTCCTCTTGCCTCCATCCCACCTGGGTGGAGGACAGGGAGCTGAAGGGGGGGACAAATTGGGCAGCCCAGGGACAGCTATCTAAATAGCCGAAAGAAGGTATTGCAAAGTGTTTTGGCAACCGTCTTTCCTTTTTTGGGGGGAATGTATTCAGGTTCAGCAGGTGACAGGACGGAGCCAGAGCTCTGCTGGATTACTGGCTGAATAGCCCCGTCTCATGAGGGACCTAGACACCTCAGGTGGAACGCTGTTGGGCACATTCTGTTCCCACTGTCAGCCTCCCCAAGAGGAGGCCAACGCACTGGAGGAGCTCCAGGAGAAAATGAAAAGAAAATGAAAAAAGTCTGAATGAAACCAAGGTAATTGCTTCTTTTGGATTTCTTCTAAGTTGTCTGGAAGGTCCACTCACATCGCCGTACTGGTTCAGCATGTGGACGACCCGGTCGGTGAGGTTGAAAACGTCCCTCCAGTCGAAGGGGGCCATGCGGTCGGGTCGGTCGTGGGCTAGCCCGTTGTACAGGAAGTCAAGGATGTGACGGGAGGAGAAGGGCGTGTCCTCCAGGGCTCGGTCGATGAAGCTCTTCACCTTAGGGTTACGGAGAGAGTCCTGTGTAAGAACACAGGGGAGAGAGGCCATGAGGTCAAACACTAAGCAGTTTGTTTTTAATTGAACATGGGTTTAGAGAGACCCTTGTTGTAGATTCAAGAGCTGCAAGCAGGGACCAGAACAGAGTGGAAACCAGCCAGATGATTGAAACAACAACCCTTCTCCCTTCTTTGTCTCTGAGAAGTGTTGCATTTCACACACTTGAGATTGATGATGGATTCCCCGACCAATCAGAGAAGAGATGCTCTGGTTAAACTGAAATGAGCCATGGGCTGGCTTAAATCTAAATAGTCTCATACAGAGGCAGGTGAAGCCTGCAGGGAACATTGACATCGTTAAAGTTAAGACCAACGACATTGGCTTTGTAAAACAAGGGG